>NW_017096797.1:0-54090 GCF_001412225.1 Nicrophorus vespilloides
CGAACGTTCTAATTTCAAATTTTCAACTTTGAACGCGTAGTACAGCAATATGGATAAGAGCACAAGAATGTATCTATACTTTCGCAGATATTAGCAAAATTGCTCACTGCTACTAATATTCGCGCCTCCCCTTAGACTAGTTCACGCCTCCCCAGGGAAAACGCGTCACAGTTTGGAAAACGCTGGAGTATGCGATGCTGCGGGGATTCCTTAATGGATCAAGAGTGAAGCAGTCCGTTTTAATCAAATCTATATATAAATCTATATATATATATATCCGTGGCAAAAGAATCTCCTAAATTGTTACCTCATCTTATCGAAGCAGGCCGATTTTCCCGGTGAAGTAAGATGAGAAAAAGAAGGAGAGAAGTATATCAAATCAAATTAGGAACAGAAATCTGAGTGGAAGAATAAAAATGTGATAATTTTTGAAGTGAGCGAGTTTTACGCACCGGAAGGGCGCCGGAATTAAGGCCATTAGGGCGGACGACGACGCGATTACAAATTGATTTAAATCACTTGCCTTTAATCTGGTTCGCGTATCGGACGAAAAGGGTTCATCAGTAACTCGAGCGTGATCATCTTTTCCAATATTCTCAGGTATCTGAAATTGAAAATACATGTAAATTAATACAAGGAAATCACGTGAAAACTGTAAATCTTTGATGATTACGCTTCTACATTCAATACACTTTTTACATAATCAAAGCTTTCTATAAAGTTGTCCACTTGTCCAAAAACTAAAAAGTAAATAAATAAAATTGCCTGAAAATGTATACAAGGAAATTAACAATGACAATTTCTATTTTAATTTCGGAATGAAAATTTAATGAAATTAATATGAATTTTTGTGTGTGTTTTGAAATAATTCATGTGAAACTGTACAAAGAAGTAAGCATCCTTTTTGTCGAGATCGTTTCCATTCGAGGCACACACTCAATATATAAATACGTGCTGCATTTTTCGTGCATCGCAACACGAAAATAATAAAATTGTATTCACCAAAAAAAAAAGTAATAATCTCCTTTCTAAAATCCCCCTTTTGTGCATCTCAATTTCGTATACGCTTCATATTGAATCCTCTATTGAATTTGAGATTATTTAGTTGCCAATTCCCCAGTCATCGGAGGCGCAGTTGCGACCTATTGAAACACATTCAGTTCGTGGAATCTAATTTTTCTTTTTGCACTTTAAATTTATGATTGCAAGAAAATGTATATTATTATTTTATCGACTATATACTCATTGCATTGTCCATAGTTTCTGTTTTATTTTGTACGTTAAATGTTTCGTTTATTTAGTATAGTTTTCGAGAAATATGCTAAAACGTAATGACATTATTTTAGATTTAAATTTTGCAAAATTTGATAATTAATTATAAGCAGATTATTCTATTGATTATAGTTTTTGAGAAATACACTAAAACGTAAAGGCACTACTTTTACTAAATAAGCGAGTGTACATATGGAAGCAAACAACGATAATAACAATTCCGCCTACTTTTATTCTTCTATTTTTATCGGACTTCGAGGAGAAGAAATCCGCTTCCATCTGCGACGATAAAAATGTACTTTTTTTACGACCGTTTCCCTCGAAAGCTTAATCCTAATCAGTCTGCGAATTCCCCTTTTATTATTGTCCTTTTTTTTTCTTTCCTTCAGGACGCGGCAGAGCGCGAAACTGTGATTAATCGAAATCGCAAATTAATTAAATCAGAAGCGATGGCCTCGAGGGAGAGTGAAAATGAAAACTTGAAAGGACGAACCTGTTTTCGTCCAGTCCACCGTATAATTTAAAAGAATTGCTACGATCTTATTTTTAACAGTCTTTGTAGATGTAAACAATAATAAGTTAATCGGATAGTGTGACCTCAACTCAGTTTGTTATCATTGTAGCTGGTTTCAGTGTTGCGATAACGTTTGTATTCACCACGTGCTTTTCAACAGATCCACGAGGATGTCGTTCAGAAACGCCAGTTTGGATGAGGAGCATCCGCGGAATCTGATTCCTGAATTGTGCAGACAGTTTTATCAGCTGGGATGGGTGACTGGAACCGGAGGTGGCATCAGCATCAAGCACGGAGAACAGATTTACATCGCTCCGTCCGGTGTGCAGAAGGAGCGAATCCTTCCGGAGGACATCTTCGTGCAGGACATCAAGGGCAAGGATCTGGAGCTACCGCCGCCCGAGAAGAAGCTGAAGAAGAGTCAGTGCACTCCGCTGTTCATGTGCGCGTACACCTCGAGGAATGCAGGCGCAGTCATTCACACACACTCCAAATGTAAGATAAGTTTGATATTTTTGCAATTTCTAATCTTGTATGCGAACTATTCAACATCTACGATTATTCAAGTAATGTTGTTTTGTTTATGTCGAGAAATACATTAAAATTTCAGCTGCATACTTTTCAAAAAGATTCTTTAAATAACACAGTAATAGCTTCAAACTATTTACTATATTATTTTACAAAAGAAATACTTAGAAAACTAATACAGATAAGCTTTTTTAACTATTCAACTAATCTTACTAATTTACTAATTAACAAAATTTATATAAGCTAAAGAGTTGTTGTTGTTGTTGTTGCCTAAATTTCAGCTGCTTTATTGGCGACGATGCTGTTCCCTGGAAAGGAATTCAGATGCACCCATTTGGAGATGATCAAAGGAATAAAGAACCAAAAGCTGGGAAGGAACATGCGTTACGATGAAGAACTCGTGGTGCCCATCATCGAGAATACACCATTCGAGGAAGACCTGAAGGACAGATTGGCCGAAACCATAGCTCAGTATCCGGAAACTTGCGCCGTTCTGGTCAGAAGACATGGCGTAACTTGTTTCCAAAATGTGTTGTTGAATGTTGGTCTGTAATTTGAACTATGTTGTAGGTGTACGTCTGGGGCGACACTTGGCAGCAGGCTAAGACCATGACCGAATGTTACGACTACCTCTTCGACGTCGTCGTCCAAATGAAACAGCTCAATCTGGATCCCAGTCTGACGCCGGAGAAGTACGAACTTAAGATACAAAAAAATAAGATCTGAATATAATTTGCAACGATTTTGCTTGTAGATTAGGCTGTAATCTTACAAATAAATTGCATTGCATCATTAGAAACTGAGTTATTTGATAATCCTGAAACTACAAAGATTAATCAACTTTATATGATTATACTTGATGCAAATATTTGCATTTATTACTATTTTTTTGAAAATTCAAATTTGAATTTATTATAGGCAACCAAATTTGCAGCTGCAGATTACCTAATGCCTTCAGAATATGCGCAAACGATGGCACGAACGTCCTGTGCGATGCGATTATTTTTATTTTGATTTTCTTGGTGTGTAAATAGTGCTGTTCTTTATAAACATAAAACTCTGTGATAATCGCTTTTTTGCGTCCGCAGGATTTAACCTTAGAAATTCTTTGACGTCCGCTCGCGGCAATCAAAACAAAATAAAGTGTGGTGCAGTTGGGAAGAGAGGTTTCGCAAATTCTCGTACTTACTAAATTATTCCCTGGGATGAGATGCTGAGACGCTGAGTGACTTCACACAGTTGACAATGGAATCAGAGAGGTTATTGGTTGCTGCTGGGCTGACCGCAGCTGCTGTGGTGGGTGCTTTCGTGTTCTGGGGACCTTCGCAGGGAGCAAGTGGCAGAGGCAGGTTGGCCGGACTGGTGAATCTGGGAAAGACATGTTTCTTGAATGCTATACTGCACGCTCTGGCTGCTTGCCCGCAGTTCGTGATATGGCTGGAGCAGGACAGATTCGCTAAGGAGACTAGTCTGAGATCGACTTTAGCTACAGTGCTATCAGGTATTTAATTGTAATTCAACTTGGATTGTCGATTAATATATTTTATGTTGCAGTTGTGAATGGTACTCATAAATCGGTGCAAGAGACTTATGCTCCTGCCGCTGTTATAAATGCTCTTAAGAGGCTGGGATGGGTGATCCCTGCTGGAGAGCAGGATGCTCACGAGCTGCTCAATGTGATATTGACAACTTTAGATGAGGAGAGCTCAAAGATGGTGAGGAAGGCTGGCTGTTTGTCCGACGCTCTTGGACTGAACGACTTGCTGTCACCGCCTATGGATGAGAGGGGCTGCAGTCCGACTCCTTCAGATTATGACCCCAGAGGTAGCGTAATGTCGCTGAACGATATCGGGCGACCTTTGAGTTTGAACTTCGTCGGTGGACACAGATACAGATGGATCTCGAGATCGTGCAGGTCGTTGCAGATAGCCGGACCTCCTCCACAGCCTTTATCGCATCCGTTCAGCGGCACCTTAACTAGTCAGCTGCGATGCACCGAATGTGGCCACAAGGTAAAAACGAATCTATACTTTCGTGGAGAAACGTTTTATAGCATTGATGATTTCAGTCGAGCGTGCGTTACGACAAATTCGAGAGCCTCTCTTTGGCTCTACCATCAGGAATGGGGGACCTGGGCTACGGCAGGCACAAGTTGCATCAACTTCTGACGAACTTCGTTACCCCGGAGATGATTCCAGACGTGCAATGCGAGAACTGCAACAGGGGCAGAGAGCCCGGACATACCCCAATCCTCTCCAAGCAAATCAAAATTTTGAATTTCGGCAAGGTTTGTTATAACTTTAGCTCATATAAACGCATTTAAATATTAATATAATAGATACTTACATGCATGCATCTCATCAAAGTACTTCATGCAATTAAAGTTGCATAATCTTCCAATTGAAAAATCACTGAAAATTATACAAAATTCAATATAAATATTTGTAAGGGCTGGTTTTTGTTATAGATATTGCCGGGCAATTAACTTCGTAATTACTTTAATCTTTAGAAATCTAGATATTGTTGAAACCGAAAATGGGACTTGTCAAAAGTAGCGTCAGTGCTTTTTCAAATAAATAAGCGAATGTGAAAGCGCGTATTGTTAAAAAAAACAGGTTAACGAATGAAATGAGATAGTTTTACCTGTTTACTAGTAGATGCAGGTGTTAATTAACTTCAAATTGGCTTTAAAACTTGCAAACTTAAGGAGCTCTTCCATTGTTGTAACCGGAAATGAAACTGTTCAACAATGTCGTTGACAATTCAAATTATTGTTTCCCTTAGATGGCGCCACATATTATTATTGGAAATCTTCAAATACAAATTTCTTTGGTTTTCTTAACTGTTTGCAGTTCTTTTGTTTTTCCTGCTTCTTCACTCTAGGAAGAGCATCTACCATGTTTGCAGTTGAAACCGGAAATGAGAATTGCCAAAATTGATGTTTCCGTTTTTAATAAACGAAATAGTTATTTTAAATAAGTTATGAATTAATGTAATGTGATATTTTCAGTTGCCGGTGTGTCTGTGCTTGCATATATCTCGAAACACGTGGCACGGAAGTGGGATTTCGAAGAGGCAGGATTACGTGCAGTTTCCGATGAGGCTGTCCTTAGCAGCATACACCTTCATCCAATCGCAATACAACCGAAGAGTCTCCAATAACGTAAATTAGCGAATCTGCAAACACAATGAGAGTAATGATGAGGTGGTTTTTAGATTTACCAAAGCACAAGTGAGGGCGGAAGTCCTTTGTCGAGCAGCATGCCTCATTCGTGGAACGCCGGTTCTTTGAGCGACAACGGTCAGGATTGGAGGAACGTCTTCCAATTAGCAGCCGTGGTCGTGCATTCTGGAGACGCCCATTCCGGACACTTCGTGACTTATCGTCGTGGAAATCAGACATCGAAGTATATATTAATGAGCAGTTAAAATTTTTTTTTGTTAATTAATGTTAACATTTGCAGATGGTATTACACGTCGGACGTCGAGATTCGCGAGGTGAGCATCGAGGAGGTGCTCCAAGCGACGGCCTACATTTTATTCTACGAGAAGACCACCAACATGGGTGGCATGTTTTAGTCCACACCACTCCAACATTTAGTTGTTATACGTTTAATTATTATTATTTTTTTCGTTTTTCGAATGTGATTCGTGAAAAGAGGATGCATTCCGTCGAATACCTCTGTTACTGCTACGCCTACTCTCTATCTATCTTCGTTACACGTTCGTGCATCAGAGGCAGAAATTCCTTGACCAAAAATGAAAAATATCCTGTACATAAATCGCGTTTGCATTTAACGAAACAAATCCTTTTCTTTATGATGATGATGATTGTAGCATTTTTTTTATTGACGAATTTATTGTACCTCAGGGTGGTTCGAGTTTCCTACAAAAGATAGAGCCAGAATCATTTGCCAGAAGAGAAAGAAAAATAATGTTATTTTTAATTTATTTAACGGAAACGATGCGAAAATAACGATTTTTCGCTTTCTCGCTTGCATAAATTTGTTGGAATTGTTGTAATAATTTGCTGTAATATGAAAACCATATCTGTCTGTCCGTTTCTTCGGTGCGTGCATTTCTATTTTTATAAACCAGGAAGGAATATTTAGAGAAATCTTGTTCATCTGATTCGAAAAAGGGGAAGCGATTATTAACTTAACTTGATTGAAATTATCGATTGTGAGGATTATTATGATGTTGATTGTCTATAATTAATTTATTTAAATTAATAAAATGTCTACAAAAAAATAACACATTCACACCTATTATTACCTTTACGAAACCTACATTTTTTCCTAATTAGTTTATAAGCTTTAATGCCGGTTAAAGTAAAGGCGGTACACGATTGCAGCGCCATCTTTTGATGTATTGAATAATCAAATGGCCAACGATCACCTATCATTGCTTAACTTTTTCGTAAAGTTCACTAATCCTATATGTCAAGTGTAGATGTGTGGAGGATGTATGAGTAAAGCAACGTTTCGTATCTTTCTTTCACCTTTTAATATTGTAATAGTTCACTTACTTCCCTAGCTAATTACATTATGATACAACTTAGCCCAAAACCAGCTAACAAATACAGTCCTACTAACATCGGTAAATCAACTAGTGTTCATTATTTATTAATAGTTTTTTTTTTTTTTGTTCTTTCATCAATTTGCGATTTTTTTTTTGTTCTCTCGAGTATTTCCAATTTACAAAGACATTAAAATAAACAATAATAATAATAGTAATAATAATAATAAACCGACAATCAAAAATATTTATAGTATTAAAGACAGAAAGGCACGGGTAGAAAAAGATTCTCGTATATATACATGTACAATACGCATGCATACAACAATATACACATATATTTGTATAGTTCTTCACGTAGTAACTATACAATTAATATAAGAGACTTAATAACTAGGAAAGCACGTACAAACGAACCGGGAGTAGAGGGAGGAGGAGGATTACAAATGAAATAATTAACGATGTACAGAAATCATAAATTTGCAAGAACGAAATCGAGGGAAGAAAGGGAAGTTTAGAATATGCGAATATATATATATATAGATGTAGAGAAAAATAAAAAGTTGTGAGTGTGTGTTTATGTGTGCGGGGAGGGAGTTGGGGGGTGAGAGTTCACTAATAAAAACTATGAGGGACTAAAATATCACAGACTGCCCCAAAGTTAATACAAAATTTTCTTCTCGTATTTGTTTCATCTTCCATTCCATCAACATCATTATTACTAATTGTTATTACAAGAATACCGTTTATAATTTGTTTTTTCTTTTTTTCTTCTTCTTCAGTTTCATTTACACATATTATTTGTTTTAAATTCCATCGCGTCGTTTCGCTTCCTACGTTAAAACAAAGTGTTATTAAAATATTGTTTGTTTGTTCCTATAGAAACGAGGCTAGAGGCTTCTCAGATTGTCAATTTTTGTTGTTTCCCATGGTTTTGTTGTTGTCGTTATTCTTGTTGTCATCACTTGGAGGAAAATAGAATTCAAATCCGTTCAGTTTTTTTGTTTTGTTTGTTTCGTAAGTAAGAATATTCGAAGAAACTCAGTTTTTTTTGTTCATTTTACGTTAATTGCTAGAGTTTATTTTTTGTTTGCGTCTGTTCCGTCATTTATATAACATCTTGAAGAGCGAGCTTCGCGCGTTTTCTTTTTTAAATTTAATTATCCCAATAAACTTGGTTTTTTGTATTAATAACAAGAGAGTAATTTACTCTACACATTCTATCTAATAATAGTGTACTCTTTTTATTTTCGCTAACGGCGTTACGCGCAAGTCTTCGTTTGTTTCGTAAGTCACTAGAAAAAAATAACTAGGTACCAATTGATGATGATTTTTCTGCTGTGTTTTCTCTTCTGTAGTCTAGATTCGAGTCGCAAAAAAAAAACTCTTTCGCTCTTCGTATTTACAACAAATTAACTAAAGCGTATTGACATTAGTTTCTCCTGCCTTATCGATTACTTTAACGTTAACATACCTAAGAGTTTAATACCTTGTTCATTCTTCTTTTTAATTATTATTCTGCTTTGATACTAGTTTGTTTTTCTTTTAGAAACTAATTGGTGTGTGATTCCTTTCACTCGTCTTTGCCGCCGGAAGCTTCCTCGACGAGGTTCTCCTCGCTGCCGTTGCTCACATCGTAGATGTCGAATTGATTGACCTCTTTCATGTTTTCATCAAGTTTCCGGCGTTCCGTGATGATGCGTTGTACGCTTTCCTGAGAGTCGTGCTTGGGGATTTTCTTCTCGTCCGGAACCAAGAGGAAGGGCGTTTCTTCGCAGACGATTTCCGCTTTCGCGAAGAGGTTTTTCGTGCTTCCGTACATCTTTTGCACAGGTTTCGATTCGTACGGGACGCAGAGAAGATTCTCGTTGATCTTTCGCAGCGGATACTTCTCCTCCGGCTCGATCACCCGAAGCAAACTCTCCGACCGATCGATGCTGATGATGTCGTCCACGTTCGTTTGCAGAAGATTTCTTCCGTTGAATTCGTTATTCTTGTACTCGCGGATGCTGTAGATGTCCGGTGAAGATTCGTCGATGTTCCTGATGTCGTCCAGATTCGAGAGCATTATCGGCTGCTGACTGTGCATCGTCTGCCGCCTCTGCTTCAACGGATTCGGGTCCAAAGATCGCTTAGATCCTGGAGGATTGTACGTGAAATTCGAAGGCAGTGATAGCACCTGAAACCAATACATTATTAACACCTAAATATATAGTTTTTTTATGAGCAAAAAGCGCAAACCTTAGTTAGAGGTTTGGTTTGTGCGCATTCGGAATCCATCTGCAACGCCAGACACAGCTCCCTCCTCTCTTCCATCTCCTGTTTCTCCTGGAACTCCCTTTCCAGTTGATTATCCATGTCCTGTTCATCTTCCAAATGCTTGTGTGATTCCTCCAAATGCTTCATCAACACCTGAGAACATTGAGTAACATCGATTTAGTAAATCTTGAACGTTGAGATTTTTTTTTTATATATATTTATACGTACCGCTACTACAACGTTGACCAAAACAAATTGGGCCATGAGAACGAAGATGACGAAGAAAATTGGAGCAATCACAGGTGATACGCAGCAGTTCTTCACGCAGTCGGCTTCCAGTCCGCAATTCTCTATTCTCAGGGTGTCTTTCATGATGCCGTTCCAGTTATCGCCGGTGGCAATTCGGAACAACGTCAAGAAAGCCATCCCGAAATTGGCAAAATCTGCGTGCTCTCCTAAACCTACAAAAAGGAAAAAAAAAACGTAGAATTATATAATACTTTGATAAGTTTCGATTGTTACCTTGGCACGGATGCTTTTCCGAACATTCCAGCCGACCGAAGAGCTCGACTCCGAGCGCTGCGAAGATGAAAAAGAGGAGGAAGAACAGGAGTCCCAAGTTTCCCACTTGCGGAAGAGCCTGCATCACTGTGTCCAGAAGTGCGCGAATTCCTTTGGCCATCTTGAGGAGCTTCAGGACGCGCGCTATCCTCATCACGCGCATCACTCTCAGCACAGTCGGGTTTATGGGTATTATGTTGCTCTTGAGTTCTTCCAAGATGATTCCCACTACAGATAAGATAACGATGATAACGTCCAGTTGATTCCATTTCTCTTTGAGGTAAAGCTTGAAACCGAGAGCGACCAGTTTCATGATGCTCTCGAGGATGAAGACGGCGGTGAAGAAGTAGTTGAAGATCTTCAGGATGTAGCTGTGCGTATCGTCCATCCGGTACCTCTCCGTCGCCATGGTCACAACGTTCAATCCGATGACGGCGGCGATGGCCAAGTCGAAGTACTTGGAGGTGACCACGTTGTGGATGAACATCCTCCAAGGCGAGTAATTTATGTAGTAAGGCGGTTCGTTCATTTCTGCAACAACATAATTCATTTAACAAATCACCGTTAATTTTATACTGTATTAAAAAGTTTACTTCGTCTGCGTTTTTCCATCTGCAAAGCCCGTTTAGCGGCGCGCCGAACCCTTTCCTCCTTCTCCTGCTCCTCCCTGCACCTGTGGAAATTCTCCACGACGACGCCGACGAACATGTTGAGGACGAAGAAACCCACCAGAAGTATAAACGAAATGAAGTAGAGCAAACGCCATTCCGAGTAGTTGGTTTGCGGCTGCTGATCCACGCCGACAGCATCCAAACCGGTGTACATGATGTTCACCCAGCCGTCTCTCGAGCTCAACACGAAGAGCGACATCAGGGCTTTACCCAGATCGTCGAAATTGTACTTCTGGTTGGTCCAATCGTACCCGCGCGCCTTACAATCCGTCTTGTTCTTTATACCCTTCACGTTATCGCCCTTGCAGAAGTAGAAGGATCCCTTGAACAGTTGCACTCCGAGAATACCGAAGATTATGAAGAACGTGCAGCAAATAAGCACGATGTTGCCGATAGGTCGTAAAGATGATAAAAGCGTTTGAACGACGAGCTTAAGACCTGGCGCTCTGTTGATGACTCGCAACGGTCGTAATGACCGCAACAATCTGAAGACCTAATTAGAGATTTCGTTAGTTTCGATTCGTGTTTGTATTGAATAAACGTACTCTTAAGATTCCGAATATTTTAGGACTCGATTCGCTAATCAGAGACATGAGTAAATCGACGATTGATATGATTACAAGAGATCCATCCATGATGTTCCAACCTGAGGTGAAATAAGCGTCCGGGCCGTAGCACATTCCCCAAGCGACGACCTGCAAAACACTAATTAGATAATGCATTCAGCGTGATCGAAGTACAAAACCTTAACGAACATCTCGACGGTGAAAACGACAGTAAAAACGTCGTTGCTAACCGATAAGAAATGTCTCTCTTTAGAATCCGGAGGAATGTTGGGTCTTTCCATTGCCAATGTGATACAATTGCAAGCGATGAAGAGTAGCACAACGTTATCGAACCACTTCTGATCCACCAGCCAAGTGCAAAGCTTCCGGAATCTATTGTTCGGAGTGAAGATGTACAGAGAGTAATCGTCGCGTTCCTTCATGCATCCTTTGGGTTCCAAGTAGATGAGCAGTCTTCGGAGCTTGTTGAGTTCGGGTTCGGGAGGGTTCTCAACGATCTCGTCCATTTTCACTGGTGGTAAAACTTTCTCCTCCTGCAGAACATTGACCGATTTTGCCTCGAAGCTCTGCTTCCTTGTAACGGTGGGACTATTCAGCTTCGATAGTTGAGCGTTGCACGGGCTTATCTTCGATTGCGAAGAGTTGCTGAGGGAGTTGTGACGGGTGAGAGGTGGCCCTGCGTGTGGATGAAAGCTATTAGTGTTATTACTTTTGACAAGAAACTTATAACACAAACCGTTTGGACTCTTGTTGTTCGGGGTGTCGCGTTGCGTGTCGTTCTGGATGCGGATCGAGGATTGCAGAAGAGAATCGTTGCGAAGACTCGACTAAACAAACAAATTAATTTGTAATTTATGTAAATTTAATGTTATGATTATCCTTACGTGTCTCGAGACGCCGCTTCCGTTGCATTGCGAATGATCCCTGCCGTTATTCAAAGGGATGGCATCGGAATCCGAACCGCTCCTGTTCTTCTTGCGTTTAAGACTCGATTTAGAACCCAACTTCCAGGAGTATTTTCTTTGAATGCGCGCCTTATCCGATGATTTGGGTACGGAGACCTTCTCCGAGAACGTTGTTGTCTTCGATCCGATCCGCTCGTTGTGCATGATGATCTTCGATGGAAACTGCTCCTCCGGTGACTTCTCGAATTGCCTGTAAGTGAGCGGAGGCGGCGACAGACTCGGCGGCTTCAGCAGCTGCAACGAACAAAGTGAACGAGCGTTAAGCTCCAGATGCTCGGTGATAGGTCCGGTAGGTTTAGGTACTGATTTCTGTGTGGATTCAGTGCTACAGGGTGGCGTGTCTGTGGTCGGTGATGGTGACGGTGGTGTCGGGGTCGGGGTGACGCTATATCTGAACTCTGGGAAATCCTCCAGAGTGGTGCTCGGTGAATCTTGAGGGGTGGCTGCGGTGTGCGTGATCTTGGGCGTTTGGAACTTGCGCTTGCTGGGTGACGGTGTCGTGTCTTGCTTAAGCATTTTCGATTCTTTCTGTATGTTGCATTTGGGCTCCGAGTCCGGAGACTTGAATTCGCGGCAGTCGCACGGCGGCGTGAACGCAATGACCGAAGCCCTGTGACCGTTCATCTCCTTCACCTTCCTCAGCTCCTCCGCAGATCTCCAACAGTTCTTCCCTCCCTGCAGCAAATACAGCAAATTAACTTTACGATTCTTATTGAATTATGTAATTGATTAATTGAAGAAAATGTGATGAGTTCGCTTATTTAGAATGATAATTTTCTTACTTGATGGTAACTGGAGCTCGAACTGGAAATGGACCTGCTGCTCTCCTCTGAACTATCCCTATAGCTGGACTCCATCATCGACATCTTCCTCCTGGCCATCTCGCGCTGCTCCTTCTCTCGCCTCTCGTTTCGTTCCGAACTGAAACCCTCCACCAGGATAGCGACGAGCAGATTGAAGAGCACGTAATTCCCGAAAGTCATCAAAGCGACAAAGTAAAGAGCGGCCCAATGCGACGTCTTCGCCATCCCGTTGGAAAGCACCATATTCCAATCCTCCTGCGTCAGGATCTAAGGACCAGAAACACGTATCAATCGATCCCAAAACAAAATCCGAGTGTTTTCTTTTTAGATGTTAAATTTAGTTGATTATTAAATATTGATTATGTAAAATGGTTCGTGAATATATATTTCATGTACATATATACACATTTTTTTTCTTGTTGTTTGTTTGCAAATATTATTTTTTTTTTTTTTGGTTAGCGAAAACGATAGGAATGAACGAACAGAAATAAAATAAAATGTGTGGATCTTACTTGAAAGACGGTGACCGTGGCCCAGAGGAAGTTGTTGAAGTGTTTTCTGTCACATTCACACCGCTTGTCGTGCTTGGCGATCATTTCACAATTACACTCTCTACTTACACCGTCTGCATCGGTGTACTTGCAAAACTTACCGCCAAATAAGTACATGCCAAGAATGCTGTTAACATCAGACACGAGTTATAGAGATAATCAAGCATATAACACAATATACACAAAGAAAAGAAAAAAACCCTTTAAGACTTATTATATAATAGTAATTGGTAATGCATCAGAAAACGCGAAAGATAAAGAGAGAGAGAAAAAGGGGGGTAGGGCCATATCTGCAAGCAGCCAAGCTCATGTATGTTGTGTTATTGTCGGTTCGTTTATCAAACGAAAAATAAAATCTAAATTTTGTAATTAAAAAACTAAGAAAACACGAGGATTGGTAACGAGTTGGGTGCCCCACGTTGGTCACCCAATCTCGTTAACCTTCCTCGAAACCCAGTGCATCCAAAAATCGATTCTGATAATTCCTTTAATTAATCAGTGCACTAACTACTGAATTCATTTACTTAACAAACTACTCGATCGATAAAATGGCTTTAGTTTTTTGTTGTTTTTTCTTTGGAGTTGGGGTTTCTTTCTAAATCTACTCGAATCGATTGGAAAACTAAATTCGAATTCGATTCAGTTTAAGACTTAGTCAAACTACTTCAAAAGAATAATCTGCTACGAACGACAGTAAAAATATTGTTCTTTTCATAAAACGTAAAAAAAAACATCAATCTGAGGGGGGGGGGATCGGAAATCGGTTGATACACACAACTTTTAATTAACGCTCACGTAAATTAAAGAAAAGTTAAGAAAATTATACAACAAAAAAAAGTAATTTAATTTAAAGGGGATTTTCTTTACAAATTTAAGGTGTGTGTGGAGAGACAAAAAGAGAGATAGAGAGAAAAGTGTTAAGTGTTAAATATTTGCAAGCGATATCAAAAAAAAAAAACAAATAAAGGAAATCAGGCGTAAGTTAAAATTCGCATCAAAGCCGCTAAACCTCGAATGAGGACTAAATCAAAAGTTACGTAAACAGTTTTGGATTAGAAAATGAGAATTTTAACTTTTTTTACGAGATGCAACTTAATTATAGTCATTTCCCATTTAAGATTAAGATTTAGTAAGTAAGTGAATTGGCGAGTGTTCAAAGTGATTTAGATTTAGTGCATGCATCGTGATTATATATATATATATATAATAAATATTATATAAAAAAAAAGTAGCAGAAAAAGAAACGAAGTGAGTACAGAAGGAGAAAGCGTAGATCGATAAAATTAGTTAATTATTTTCTTCGTTAGTTACAAACTATTCATTCAAACTTACATTATTTTTTTCACAACTTATTATATTGATTTTTTTTTGCTAATATTTCTTTTCTTTTCTGTTACGTTTTCGGGTGGATTTCAAAAGAAAAATCGTCATTTCCCAAACCAAATTTCGAACGGAAAAATCGAAAGAAAAGATAAAAAAAAAAACAAACGAATAAACAAAAAAAGAAAACGAAAAAACGAAACACGAACGGAAAATTGAAACCATACATACCTTACGGAAAAAGAAAACAGTTTTATATACAGGTTTGTTTTTCTTGATTGTACTTTGTCTATTTTTTTTTCAAATCTGGGCAACGTGACTGAATGAGATGTGTATATGTAGTAATTAATTACTCAAAATTGTTTCAGGTTATATAGCAAAGGTTAATAATATCAACTCGCTACTTGATGGATGAGAATTCGAAATAAATAAATAATAATTGGGATGTCTTTTTTTTTTGTTTGTTTTTGGTATATATGTGCGAAAAAGTCGCAACGTTTGGAGACAAATTTCAGTTCTGAGCATTCGCTGAAAGCTTTTATTACTGAAAACTTAAGAAAATCAGAAAATATTTTGTAATTCTCAACTAAACTAATATCAGTCTCTTACGTTGCAATTGAACATTTTCGCAGTGGTGAGTACGTAACTTTTTTTTAGTAAATTCTGTAGTATTTTTTAGTATTTTTGTTATTTTTTTTTTGAGAACAAAAAATTGAAAATACCTGAAAAACGGTAACTAGGGCCCACAAAAGCGAGTCAAAATTTTTCCTATCTTTGCCGTCCTCGGTCATTTCGTCATGAAACTTGCAACCGAACAGATTCATACCCAAGATGCTAGAAAAACAAGCCCCGTCATATAAATTACTTGAGGAAACAAAATTACAGAGAAACAGTTCACAAAGTTTTTAAAACCACATGTAGAAACGAAAACGTAAAAAAAAAACGAGAGAGAGAGAAAAAAAAAACATACAAATTTGATTTGGAATAATAGAATAAACTAATTAGTTTTGTATATGCATGTTTCTTTTTGTTGTTTGCTGTACATTCATTTTCCATCTTCTTTTGTTCTGTGATTCGTATTCAATTATTTATTTTTTTTTTCGAGTAATGAGAGAAAATCGATTTGTTTAAATCAAACTGTGAGGATTTTATTGTTTTTTTGTAGCGTAAAAAATAAAGAATCGGTGATTGAAACATACGAAGATTAAGAGAAAATTTTGTAACAATAGAAAATGTGAGGTAAATTTTGTTGGTGCCATTAACGTGTGCAAATCGAGTAGTCGCTGTACAAAACGAAAACAAAAGAGAGAAATAGAGAGAGAGAAACACAGAAAACAATAGTAGATTGAAAACAAATTGGAGATAATTGAAATGCAAAACAAAACCAAACAAATTATAGAAATATACACGTATTAAAAAAAAAACGTCTCGTGTGGATTCGGTGTGTGCGTTTAAATTGGAAACAAATCAAATTCAAACTGAAAATAATTAAATAAAGTATCATGAAGTATATATATATAAGAGTGAAGAGTACATATGTAGAGATAAAGAGAAAGAGAGAAATAGAGTATAATAAACGATGTGGTGAAAGAGTGAGTTCATATTTCATATGTAATAAATAAATATAGTTTTTTCTTTTTAAACAATTTGAAATGTCTGGCGTGGAGGGTGAGAAAGTATAGAAACGAAATTTGTAATTAAAAAAGAATTAAAATTAATAAATTTAGAAAAAAAATAATAACAAAAACCAAAAAAAATGTTAATATTTCTGCGTGTGTATTCAAACAAAGACATATTTAATGATAATACTTGCAAGTTGTCATAGCAACAAAAACAATTATAATTTGTATTTTCAGTTTGAGACAGTGACAGTTATTAAATGACAATCAACTGTCAAAGTTAAGGGTTAAAGTGAATCCTTAAGTTTTTTTTTATTATTACAAAAAATATAAATTTTTTTTTGATAAATTGCTTAATTAAAAATTAAGCGTTGATGTGACAATATTTCTTTAAAAAACTATAGAATTTAAAGAAAATGACACATTGAAAGTCACTTTGAGGTTTCCTCTAATCAATTGCGTTGATGACATTAAATAATTGTCTTTGTTTGTATCCGTTAATCTGGAAATGATGTGTTCCGATAATTAATCTGAAGAGATGTCTCGCGATTCGGCGGTGGATTCGTCGTGCAAAGTTTGCAGATCCTTGAGGACGCGATTGATTTCACACAATTTCGAAACGAAACATTAACTCCGCAACGATTGAATTCAATTAGACGTCTTCCATTCGGTGACATTAATTACCCTTTCGCGCGAAATTTGGTGATTCGGCGGTGATTTATTATGAATGTAAATTTCTCTCTCGAGAGAATGAGAGTTGTATAGAGAAAGAGAGGTTTTAATATGAAAGAGGAATCTCCCATTTATTTGGGTGAATTCTCATAATGAAGGCGCGTCACGTCCTTGCTGGATCTGCATAATTGCCCTTAGCCCAATAAGAAATTCGTTGTCGTCGGAGAACGAAAATAATAATAATAACGAACATAAAATAAACTGAAAACACGAGGGGACAAATATATATATATAAGTAAGTAAAACCGCGAGTTCGTAAAGTTAAAGCGAATTTGTTGTTGAAATGTTTGCGCTTACCTAAATATGAATATGAAGAGGATGAGGAGAGAGAAGAAGATGGCCACGTTGTCCATGGTTCGTAGCATCACGAACAACTGTCTCCTGAGGTTAGGCATGAATCTGACGAGTTTCAGGATTCTTAAGAGGCGGAAAGTGCGGAGCACCGAGAGACCGGAATCTGCCTGCATGTCTCCGGTGTACTTTTGGAAGAGTTCGATGGCGCTGAATTTGTTTAAAAAAAATTAAATTAAGTTTGTAAGTTTTTTTTTTGATGTTACTTACCTTAAGATTACGATAACTCCGTCGAAGACGTTGAAGCCGTTCGAGATGTATCCGAAGGGACCTTCGGAAATGACCTTGAGCAGCATCTCCACAGCGAAGATCGCCGAGAAGATGATGTTGCTCACCTCGACGGCGTAGGTGAGATGATCGGGCTGGTTGTGGTACTCGATGCCCATTGACGAGGTGTTGATCAGGATGGCAAGGAGGATGCCCTGCTGAAAGTACTTGTTCTCCACCAGAAGTTTGACGTACCTTCGCGCCGTGCTGAAGAACCTGATGATGCCTTTGATGGTGGTGCAGACGACGACGTAGCATTTCGAACGTTTCGCGTTTTTGTACTCGGATTCGCAGTGCCACATGTCCTGGCAGCAGGTGTAATCATCGTCGGAGAGTTGCTGCACGTACAACTCGTCACCGTTCTTAGGTTTGGGTCCTTTCGACAGGGAGCTGAAGAAGGTGTCCAAGGCGTGACCGGTCGGAAGCGCAGCGTTTATACCGCCGAGTGCGAGCAGCTCCTGGCACGTCATTGTTTCGCCGTTGATGAGGTCGCCGTAATCCTGCGTCACCTGCTGCTGGCTCTGCAGGATCTGCTGTGGACTCGGTATAGTCGTGATCTGCCAAATGTTTCCATCGCCTATAATAAAGAAACAAAAAGTGATTATGACAAAATATATTTGTTTTTTGTTGATACAAAAATATTCTTTCTTGTTTCCGATTCTATTATTTAGTGTATTGATCTTGAAATGAAGAGGAGATGAGTTCGAGAGGATGATGAAGAAGTAGTTGTGGATGGAGGAAGAAAAAAAAAAGGAAATAATTCTGAAGGGAGTGGATTTAGGATCAAATTGATTCGTATATATCGAGTGAGCAGGGGATGGCAGGGGTGCGGAACAAGGGTAGTAGCGTTTTCGGTGCAGCTCTGAGCCACTTACAAGATCGAACGCTTTTAATCTTAAGCCGACTCGAGGAGCACTTTAACAACCGTGGAACAAGGCTTTGGACCCGTTCTTCTCTTTTTTCTCTCCCCATTTATTTTTCCATCCCTCTTGGGGGGTAAAAACGAAAAAAAAAACAACGGTAGGCCAGGGCGAAAACAATGAACGATCGTGTGTATATATATATGTAATCGGAAACGGAAACGACATAATAATCATAAATACTGGATAAATGGGAAGTAGAGGAAGAAGGGAAGAGACATGCTTTTCGGATGGTTCAACAGGTTTTTTATTTGCTCCCATTTTTTTTTACTTCTTGTACTTCTGGCTTTTCCGCAGTTACAGGAAAAAAAATGAGAGGGAATAAAACGTAATGATTCGATAAAGTTAAATTGTTCGTCTTGATCAGTTTCAATAAAGAATCTTTGTATTTCATCATTCATTATAACTAAATTATATCATTAAATGCATCAAAGATTAATTAATGAAATACTAATTAAAGGAATTTGTTGCAATTGTTATATTGCATTACACTTAAATTAATATCTCACTACATTTCGCTAATTTATAGTAATTAAGGTATTGAAAAATGAAAAATAAAGTTCAATTGTTCGTCTTGATGACTTGATCAGTTTCAATAAAGAGTATTTAATCATTCATTATTATAACTAAATTATATCATTAAATGCATCAAAGATTAATTAATGAAATACTAATTAAAGGAATTTGTTGCTCACCACAATTTGCTAATTTATAGTAATTAAAGTTTTGAAAAATGGAAAATAAGGTTAGATTCAATTTTACCTGTTTGAGTCATCTTCTCGCTGGAGCAAACGTTCTTCTTATCCAGACAGATGTTGGCGCTTGCTGAGAGCAGATTCGAGGATGGATTCGAGGTCAGAGGTGAATCTTCGCCGTGTCGCACGACGACATCGCTGAACATCACCGAAGATCTCCTTCTGTTGTTCTGCGGAAGCGGCGGTGACAGCAGATTCCCGGACAGCTGAAAAACAATCATAAAGAATTTGATGAAGAGGTGAGAAAGTGTGCGCTTGGTAGATGCGGGGCCGTGTGTTATTGATTCATCTCTTCACCTCGTTGTTGCTGTTGGTGGTTATATCCTGGTTGGAGATCGATGAGACCCGCAACAGGCTGGGTCGTTTCGGCATCATCTGACTACCACCGCAGCCGCCTCCGATCGTCGTCTGCTCCTGTTCCTCGCTCATCGTGATCGAACTCGTCCTGGATACACCCTGATGCGTGTTTGGCACTAATTGCGACTGCAACGAAACTACATGAAAATCCATCGATTAGAGAAATACCCGATCCGTATACTAACGACGTGTCTGAGTCGCGGACAGCACGGGTGGTGTCTCTTGTTGTAGTTAAGTCTTATAGTCTCGCCGGCGACGATCTTCCTGTCCCGCCTCTGGTCGCGGCGGTGCTTCAGAAGACGTATCTTCTTGATCAGTCTTCGCTTGCTTCTCCTCCAAAGATGACCGATATACTTTACAATTTCTTAAAACAATAAACAACAAACAATTGATTAGACAAAAGATCAAAAAAACGTTGAAGACTCAAACAACATCAGTCAACAGAAAACACAATTAACACATTGATCAATTCTTCAAAGAAGTTGAAGTTGATTAACTAAAAGATCAAAGAAGTTGATGAGTTAAACAATTTGAAACTCCAGTTGATCAGTCAAAAGATTAATGAATTAGTAGTCTACATTTTAATGCAGTGGACTTGCAGCAGTTCTAAAGATGACCGATATACTTTACAATTTCTTAAAACAATAAACAACAAACAATTGATTAGACAAAAGATCAAAAAAAGTTGAAGACTTAAACAACATCAGTCAACAGAAAACACAATTAACACATTGATCAATTCTTCAAAGAAGTTGAAGTTGATTAACTAAAAGATCAAAGTAGTTGATGAGTTAAACAATTTGAAACTCCAATTGATCAGTCAAAAGATTAATGAATTAGTAGTCTACATTTTAAAGCAGTGGTCTTGCAGCAGCTCTAAAGATGACCGATATACTTTACAATTTCTTAAAACAATAAACAACAAACAATTGATTAGACAACAGATCAAAAAAAGTTGAAGACTCAAACAACATCAGTCAAACAGAAAACACAATTAACACATTGATCAATTCCTCAAAGAAGTTGAAGTTGATTAACTAAAAGATCAAAGAAGTTGATGAGTTAAACAATTTGAAACTCCAATTGATCAGTCAAAAGACTAATGAATTAGTAGTCGACATTTTAAAGCAGTTGACTTGCAAATAGAAAGTTGAAGATCTTGAAAAGTTACCTCCATAACAACTGGTCGGTTCGCTGTTGTTGGTGCTGGAAGCCAGAGTACTAGAACTTTGAAAACGCGCCCTCTCCAACCTCATCCTCTCCATCTCTCTCTTCTTCGTCTCGGAAAACTGCGTCGCGATTACCACCAAGCACAGATTGATCATGAAGAACGATCCGATCTGAAAACACATCATTAGACTCCCTCGAATTGATGATTTAATGAAAGTACTTACGACAATCAGAAGGACGAAATAGATCCAATCCCAAAAACTGTGTCCGTCCTGCACGTAATACATGATATCCGTCCAACCCTCCAACGATATAACGAGAAAAATCGCGATCCAAGCCAACCCGATGTTATCGAACGATATCGTACCCTGAAACGGATTCGATCCGCTGTCGTTGCACGTCGTGTAGTACTGGTTCCAATTGATGCAGCCCGCCTTCTTCTCGAAATGCTTCTCCTCGTACGTCAAATTGCATTTCATCTTGCCCTCCTTGTACAGCGGTATATCCTTGCAGAAATGCATACCGGAGTGCTCCGATTTGCTGCAGATGTAGTCCTGATCCGAGGAGATCGAATAGTACAGCGACAGATCCCTGCAACGAACAACATCAGATCCGAACCACAGCAAACATCTACTTATTTTTTTTGTACATTTTTTCTTTGCTGAAAAGCGCAACATCCTTCTTTCTATCTCAATTAATTAAGCGAAATCTCCGCGACGGATTAAGTGGATCGCTAATTACAATCTGACGCAGAGCGCCGCTATTCTCTCTTCGTGTTTCGATATAATTTAATTAAATATTTTCTTCTCAACGCGAAATTTTATCCTTTAATTAAATCAATTTTACAACTAGTTAGAGTACATTAACTATTATTTCTTAAATTTGAAAGATTTTCTTCATTACTGATTAATTATAAAAGAATATTAAATTATCTATTTGAGAGTCTGTAGGAAAGAAAGTTGTTTCGTTTTACGACTTTTTTTTTGCTTGCTAGTACATTGAGAGACACAATACAATATACACTAAAATCGAACACTGATGATTATATTTGTGATATTTTTTTTTAGTATTTCTTGATTAACGTGGTCGATGTATTATTACATCAGATGAAAATGTTAAAATATGTAATGGATGCAATAACGAGATCATGCAGATTACAATCAAAAGAAGAAAAAAATAATAATTGAACATCGACTAGACGTGCAAACTTAACTAATTGAAGGGATGCAAAGAATGTGTTTTGCGTGCGTCGAAATTGAATACCGAAAATTCGCATTTGGGATTTCCATCCTCCGGTTAAGTAATTCGTAAAGTCGATGATACGTTAATTGCGAGGGAAAGTTAGAGTCAGATGAATGTGAGAATGGTTTTGGAAAGCGAGACGGGTATTCCCAAAACGGTGTACATTCACGCCTCGGCGACAAAAGGGAATTCCATTAAACGGCCGACAATAGGGAAATTATCCGCTCCCTCTGGTGGTGGTGGTTAAATTCCGTACCTTTTTGACCTTTCTCGAAACGTCGTATTAACGTGGAAAAGTTTGTTATTTTTTTCTTTTTTGGGGGAGAAATTATCGTCTACTTATAAAAGATTGAGAAAATAATAAAAAAAAGTTTCATAAATTTATGTGCGTAACGCGTTTAATTTCCTGCTCGAGACGTGAACTTTTTCCTTGATACGAATGATAAGCCTCGAGAAAAGAAACGTATTAAAATTGAAGAAAATAAAATATGAAAAATTCATTTAATTTTTTTTTGATATTTTTGCTAAAGTTTATTAATTATACGAATATTTTTTTGATAAAAATAGAAGATGTAGATTTAAATCATAGATATGTTGATGTAATTGTAATTTTTACGATTTTCTTTTTCCTCCATTTTGTTGTTCTATTGAGGTTAAGTCATTATTTACTTGACAGATGTACAGTGTCAATGATTATTTTTTTTAACTGAAATATATATAATGTATAATGAAACGAAGTCCAAATTAATCATTTTACGTAATTTTATAACTTTAAAAAGTATATAAATAATTAATAAAGGTTAAGCAATGTAAATTTGACCTAAATCTTGTGAAAAATAGAATGGTTTAACGTCTACGATAAATGTCATAAAAGTAGCGTTACGACTTTGTTCCTATTAAGGTTATGTCACTTTTTGTTTGACAGATGTACAGCGTCAATCAATAAATTTCATAGAATAACAAAATATAATTAAGATTTTTTGATAAAAAAGAAGATGTAGATTTAAATCATAGATATGTTGATGTAATTGTAATTTTTTTTTACAGATTTTCATGTAATTCATGTAAAAAAACGTGTGATAAAAGTGTAATGAAAGAATTGATCTAATAGTTTATTTGTTGTACGTAAAATTTCTCATTTCTTGTTTGATATGTAACAAAAGTTTTAGTTCAAAAAGCAAGATTTTCCATACTGAAATTTTGAAAAAAAGAAGTTAGTAATTATATAAATAAAACTTTAGTTAACATTTGAATGATAAAAGTTTTCTTAAGAAAAGAAACTAAATATTTTAAGTTGAATTTGCTAAAACTATTTGTTTACTTATAACTGAAAAGAACACAACTGAAGTTACAGAGAGAAAACAATAACATAATAAGCTTTAGCTGAACAAATTACTGAACTATACACAGTTCACTAATTCGTTGTTTGTTGCTTTGCGGTTTCAAGAGAAACGTAGCAAAATTTCTCTCGCTCTAAGTCGAGTTTTCCCTTAGTTTCTCAACTTATATAGTGTGTATATAGTTCGACGTTGCTCAACAAGAAGCTTCGTGCAAAAGCGAATGAATGCCTCTTAATTAAAAAGAAAATAAGGAAAGAAAAAATAAAACTTTTGTCCGTTGAATCGGAATAAATTGCGAACGAAATAATTATTTTCATCCCCCGTACAATTTTCTCAATTCAAAAACCTCCACATTTCACGCAAACAACAGTCCTTTGTAACATCATCAGTACCTTTCCTGCTTGGAAAAGAAGAGATTAGCAGCGGGATTTAACTAAACGCAATTGTGAGCCGTAATCTTTCCGCGCGGATAAACCCTAACGAAGACGACGTTGAAGCTACTGCTACTACATTTATTTATTTAAATATATACAGAGACACAAACAGTGTGGCTTTAACTGTGCATTAAAAACGTTTATTTCGTCGTGAAATTGAGAACGGCTGTAACCATTTAAAACTACAATTTTTATTTCCCCTCTGTCCACGAATTGAATTATTTCGACTCGATTAATTCAAGAAGCCCTTGAGAAACGCACAAAAGAAACAAAAATCGATTGTTTTTTTTTTCGTATAAAAAAAAGAAAGGGTGATTGAATAAACATCCCTGTCTTTTGTTGTATTAATACCAATATATTAAGGGTTCTCTTCATCGAATATTCTAGCTTTTCGTATAAAGAAAGAATTGTTGATTCATAAATTACAGTTTTCGTTGATTTATTAAAGGTTTTCATTGAATTATCACAACAAACCCCGGCGCATCCACATTTACTTTTGTTTCATTATAAAACAAATACAAAGTTTTCTTTTTACTGGATAACTTTTAACGTAAAACTTAACAAAACTAAAAATGTTTGCATTATTGATAAGTTGTAAAAGTTAATCAATGCAAATTTATAAGAAAGGTGACCGAGAATGTTTAAAACATGCTAAATATTTTGTCATAAAAGAAACGTTACGATTTTATTTTACTTGTTCTATTGAGGTTAAGTCATTTTTTAATTGACAGATGTACAGTGTCAATGATTATATTTTTTAACTGAAATATATATAGTGTATAATGAAAAGAAGTCCAAATTAATCATTTTACGTAATTTTATAACTTTAAAAAAGTAAATAAATCATTAATAAAAGTTAAATAATGTAAATTTGACCTAAATCTTGTGAAAAATGGAATGGTTTAACGTCTACGATAAATGTCATAAAAGTAGCGTTACGACTTTGTTTCACCGCCATTCCTTTCCTATTAAGATTATGTCATTTTCAGTTTGACAGATGTAGAGTGTCAATCAATAAATTTCATAGAATAAAAAAATATAATTAATAAAACATTCCTAAATTACATAATTTTACATATTTCTATCACTTTTTTATATATACATATATTTAGAAAAGCAACGTTTTCTTGTGAAAAATGGAATGGTCTACGATCTACGATACGTCTACGTCTACGATAAATGTCATAAAAGTAGCGTTACGACTTTGTTTCACCGCCATTCCTTTCCTATTAAGGTTATGTCATTTTCAGTTTGACAGATGTACAGTGTCAATCAATAAATTTCATAGAATAACAAAATATAATTATTAAAACATTCCTAAATTACATAATTTTACATATTTCTATCACTTTTTTATATATACAAATATTGAGAAAAGCAACGTTTCATCATAATAAGGAACAAATGATCCTTTTCATACGTTTTGCCCCCTGACGTTTATGTCTTCAATTCTCGTTACCTAACCCAACAGAAAAAAAAATAACAATTTACAAACACGTATTCATACATATACATTTTTTTTTGTTTCTTTCCATTAAGTTGGGAACATTGAAAGTAATGTTGTTTGCCGCAATGAACATAACAACTAACAACGTGTGTTATACTCATTTTTTATATTGCATAAAAAAAAACAATTTCTACGCCTGAAGGCACGAGAATCGTTTGCAATGCGCATCAAGAGAAACGTTTTTCCTAGCTATTTTTCGTGTTTTCCGAGTGGAGAAATGGTAATGAAGCGGAATTAACGAATGCGACGTGCGAATTATTTACTGTCCGAAGACACGGCCACAATTACCACTTCCTTTGACCGACTTTCCTTGCATGAAATTGTTTTTTTTTTCTTTATTTGTCCGCATTAAAACATGAAATTTATGTTGAATTGCATCAATTTTCACAGCAAAAGACAAGAAAATTGCTATAATCAATATAATTTAAGTATACTTTCAATAATTCTTATTTCATGATTCACTTTTTTGGTGATAAAAAGTGAAGACACTTATTCCATAATTTTAATACCTAATTAGATGAAGACCGTAAACGTAAATAAACAATATTATTACCTCATAAAGTTAAGTTTTCATTTGCATCTCTTTTTCAGTACTTTTTCAAAAAAAGTACATAAAAAAGAATATAATTATAATTTTAACATGAAAATCGATATTTGAATACCAAACATTTGTAGCGTTAATACCGACAATAAAAGCAATTTTGGAGAGTAATTAACGTTACGAAACAACTTCGTTTTAACGCTTATAAACGCACACTTTGTAGTCCGTGCGTAATGCGAAAACATCTAAAGACGTTAACGATTCAATTAAACAAATTTTGTTACGCAACGACGAAAAGTTCACAATGTTGACGAGGGCTTTTTTTTGTTTGTTTATTTCTCCCATTAAAATACGTTTCTTTGCGAAATTTTTATACGGAGACGCGTATAAAAACGAAGGGCCGACCGTAAAACGTTCACCTACGCAAATAAAACTGGATGGAAGAGAAACGAAACGAAAAAAAACGTGTGGAGGAGATGTTAACATGAACTATGTACATATTTTTGCATCCAGCAGTCTGTTTTTCTTCTCCCTTCATTTTTTTTGTATTTATCGACGTTCCCACGTGTTTTCTTCCTGGGGCATTCCGAAAGTGAGCTCATTAAATTCAATAACGCAACGTTGACCTACATTTCTGCTCACATTTCTGCTGCATTTTACAAAAAAACGATTGATTTCATAATGAAATATAAATTATTTTTATATTTGATCAAAACTTTCAATTAATTCATTTTAATTACTTCAATTTAATACGCTTTTAATTTCATATCTACCTAAAAGTAAACTTGTATCAATTAATTAAGAAAAATTAATAAAATTGTAACTTTGATATGTAAATTTCAAATTAATGAATGTTAACAAACAGATCGTTTTCTAATTGAAACACGATATTTGCTCTCGTTTTTAATTGCTGATAGACAAACTCGAACCTAATTGAGCACTGCGTGTGTAACGTTTTAATTCCCGATCCGAGTAGTCTCATCTCAATTTACGTAATCCGTTTGCACGCGAGTCCCCGAAAAGTTACCCAAACTTCGTCGACGAACAATGTCAGTCAGTAAAACCAATTATTAATACGAAACACGCACTTCACAAACAACAAAACACACAAAAGTCGTTTGCAGTTAGAACATCAATTACTGTTAGAAACAGAGATACAGATAGTAAAACAACAGTAGATAGAAAAGAAGAGAGAGATGGATTGAGAACGTATTACTTTTAGTTAGTTTGGATGCGATTAGAAGAATCAACTGGTCGCGATTTTATTTGTGAAGATTTGTTAGAGAAGAAGAGAGTTTACTTTCTTTATTATTATTATTAATTTTGTTTTTTTGGGGTTGCATCACACATTCTTACGTAGCAGGCACGCGAACTTTGTAAACGTCGGAGAAACCTCTGCAACAGAATAAGCCGTGGCTCCATTCAACGAACGATGCTCCGATTTTTGTGGGACAGAAACATCAACAAAAACAACAACAAAAACAAAAGAAAGGGTGGAAACAACATGAGTTTTACACTTGATATGAAACTAGTCTATGTAGTTTTTTTTGTTGTTGTTGAGGGGTGATGGAATTTGGACTTATTCTAGTCTAAAGAGAGAAAGAGAGAGAACACAAGAAACCAAAGTATCATGGAAGAAAAATTAGTTAAACGGGTGACCTTGAAATCGTTTTAAATTTACACAGCCTACTATTATATCAACTCGATTATGTAAGAAACGTCAATGTCAATAATCTGAAATCTAATTGGAATCAAAATTCTATTGATAAATTATTAAATTAACCAAAAAAAAAACTAATTAGGTTTCTTAAAATTGACATAAAACGTTAAATTTATGTTAAATTTAATCTAAATAAATGAGAGCATTTAAGAAAACAGAATCGACAATGCATGGAACAATTGATGATCGAATAATTTTTGAAACAAAGAAATTAAAAGTATTAATTGTGCGATGCAAATATTTCGAATTTGTTTCTTTTGCTTTAATCTTCTGTAAATTCAATTGAAATTATACATTTATTTATAGTTGAGGTCAAAAGTCCATTTTGTGAAGGCAAAAGTAAAATCATCGTTCTTTCAATATGAAGAAATATCAAAGTATTATCAAAATTGTTAATAAATTAGATTTAGTGATGAAAAAAATATAAGAAATTAACATTTTTAGAAATGCTTACTAACTGGTAGAGGTAAAGCGTTTTCTTTTTAAATTATTGAAGTGAACATTTAAGTAAAATTATTCTGAGCTCGAGGAAAGCTTTGCTGCTGCTCCATCAAAGGAAATGACTAATGATAACCCAAAAGGGGTCCTCGACCTTTCGCTCTTCAAATTCCGTTAGTTCCAAAAGCGGAAAACCACCTCAAGACGTTGCCTTATTCATAACCTCCGGTTCGGCGCATTCATCTTTAATTAATAGATTAAATTACCTTAAAGACAGCATTTATTAAATGTCGATAAAGTGAGAAGGCGAAGAAACGTTGCACTTTCGAAGATTACAGCAAGTTTAATGAAGATTTTCCGGTTTGTTTTTATATCGTGAAAGAACTTTATATAATTCCGATAGATGTCAGCACAATTTACTATTTAATAACTTTAGACAATTGCAATAATTTTCACATTAAAATCTAGTAAGTTTAATTAACTTACAATTGTTTCATTAGAAAAATAACAGAAAACAATTTTAACCATTTTCTGACGAAGAATTTGCAATTTGCTGAGCAAAATATTGTGTATTATTGATAAGGCGAATATATCCGCCGCTCGTTCGAAAATTATAAAATTTTATATAATAGAAGAAATATTAAGTTTAGAAAATTGCAATAGATGTCGCATTAAAGTAAAGTAATTTAATTTAAATTACTGCAACAATTACATTAAGTGTCAGTTTTTAATGAAAAAAAGAAGTTATTTCTGGTATGAAATATTTCAAATGAAAGTAAATAAAAAAAAAAACTAGTCAATACTAACTAATTTCCATTTGAAACTGTTGTGCAACGAATTTTGATGAGGATTATTGTAGCGTGCAACAATAACGTTAAATATTGACGGAGTGCTTCATCGATGCTCAAAATATTGTGTCAGAAATTATATAATTTTTTCTCTCTCTCTTTTCTCTTGTCCTGCTGCACGCATTTTGCACGCACTTCATCTCACTCACTCTCTCTATAACATTCTGCTCCATCCGTGCGCGAGTCGAGCGAACGCGCGCTGTCCGCATATATTTTGTAATATAAATATACACAGGAGATCCCATAAATATTTGCCTTCCGCATAAATCAATCAATACACCGAGATAGGGCTTCATTAGGTTTCGTACAGCAATAACCAAACACGAAAATACACTTTGCAAAATATAAATTAAAAAGAACGATGATTTTACTTTAGTTCTGTTGGGACTTTTGACTTGCTTTTAAATCATATATTTAAACATATTTTTTTTTATATAAATTTTATGTGAAAGTAATGTTAATTCGTTTGCACTCACTTTGGGAATGTAATGTTGATGTCGGTGTTTATGTAACACCTCTGTCGCAGGATTCCTTGCCACAACTGCACTCCGATGATTCCGAATATGAAGAAGACGAAAAAGCAGAGTAGTAGGACGTTACCCAGCATTGGTAAAGTGTCCAATAGAAGCATCACCAAAATCCTCATACCTATGAAACGAACAAAAAAAACAAATCATTGAAACAAAGTTTTCTTTCACATTCATCAACTTCACTCATTTAGTTAAGATTTATGTTAGAAAATACTAATTAAATGCAAAATCAATTAATAAATCATCCATTCAAATATTATCTTCAATTGTCATTGCTTAAATTATTTTATTAAACAAAGTTGAAACGCAACATTAATTTCTTCATAAGGTTCCATCAACTATACTTTTTAACATTGGAATAGTTAAAATTTCAATTAACAAATCATCTGTTCAAATATTATCTTGTATTCACATTGCTTAACTTTATTAAACAAAGTTGAAATGCAACATTAATTTCTTTGTAAAATCCCATCAAATTTACTTTTAAAAATTTCAATTATTAAATCATCTATTCAATATTGTCTTGACCAAACATTGCTTAACTTTATTAAACAAAGTTGAAACGTAACATTAATTTCTTCATAAAGTTCCATCAACTTCAATTTTTAACATAGGAATAGTTAAAATTTCATAAATCAAATCACCTATTCCAATCTTAACTTCAACACATATTGCTTAACTTTATTAAACAAAGTTGAAACGTAACATTAATGTCTTCAGAAAGTCCCATCAACTTTACTTTTTACCATAGGAATAGTTAAAATTTCAATTAACAAATCATCCATTAAAATATTATCTTCAATTGTCATTGCTTAACTTTATTAATCAAAGTTGAAACGCAACATTAAATTCTTCATAAAATCCCATCAACTTTACTTTTTACTATTGGAATAGTTAAAATTTCATTTAACAAATCATCCATTCAAATATTATCTTCAATTGTCATTGCTTAACTTTATTGAAGAAAGTTGAAACGCAACATTAATCTCTTCATAAAGTACCATCAACTTTACTTTTTACATTGAATAGTTAAAATTTCAATTAACAAATCATCCATTCAAATATTATCTTCAATTGTCATTGCTTAACTTTATTAAACAAAGTTGAAACGCGACATTAAATTATTCATAAAATCCCATCAACTTTACTTTTTACTATAAGAATAGTTAAAATTTCAATTAACAAATCATCAATTCAAATATTATCGTCAATTGTCATTGTTTAACTTTATTGAACAAAGTTGAAACGTAACATTAAATTCTTCATAAAATCCCATCAAATTTACTTTTTAACATTGAAATACTCACAAATTCAATTCAATTCAAATATTATCATCAAAGAACGTTGCTTAACTTTATTAAACAAAGAAGAAACGCGACATCCGGGTTTGACAAAAACCTAAATTTAATACAAAATCATCTCTTTTACTTTTTTCTTTTGGTAAACACGAAGCGAAAATTAATATCTGCGTCTGTCGCGCCAAGTCGACAGAATTAATTCCGAGATAATTGAGATTTTCCGTGTTGCCTTTTCATATTTCATATATATATATTTTTTTGTATATAATTCTGCTACGTTAAGAGAATTGGGAAACGAGAGGAAGCAAAGAAAAACTTTTAAGGAGAAAGAGGAAATGAGGGTAGAATAATAAAAAATAATAAGAATCATTTCATGAGTGAAAAGAAAAGTAAATGAACTGAAACGCGGCCAATTTTAATTAAATAATCTTAATTTTGGAAAGTTTATGTACATTTTTTGTTTTAAATTTTTATAATTAATATAATACTTTGATGGTGGCGGATATTAAAAGTTTCGGAAAAGTCGAATAATTTAATTAATAAAGTTCGTACATGAATTATGGAAATTTAAGTAAGTAAAGATTGCCATGAAAATCTTTGTTTATATAAAAAAACAAAATTAATTCATGGCTTCTGTTGATTTCTAATTTCAATTATTTTTTCTTAGAAATTTTATATATTTAATGAATTTGAAAACTAAACTTTTCATGTTTTTGAGAAATAAATGTAACAATTATTTTCACTGTTTTTTTGCAGTTTTTATGATATGAGTAAAACCACTTTACTTCTAGTGTTAAAGGTGAGATTAACCAAAGTTCAATGGTACAAGAAACTCAATGCGTTTTGGATGTGTGAAGAGAGTGAGAGATTGAGTAAAGGAGAAGTTAACCCGAGCTGGCTTCCAAAAACGACACGAAACGCCTGAAATTGACGAGGGGAAAACGTCTCAAACTAACACGAACTAATTAAGAATATTTAATTAAATCCGCGCCTCTCCTTTACTCATTCCCATCCAGCATCTCACTCCATCTCAAATACACCTTTCACCTTCTTCATCTGGAAGTAATTAATTTTTTCTCCAGTTAGATCTTAAATTTTTAAAATCTTTAATCTTACTTGAAGATTACAATTTAACCATCAGTTTAATTTACTTAACCGTAGCTTCAAAAGCTATCTCTATCAAGAAGTGTTTAAGAATTTTTCCAGTTGTGTCTTAAATTCGTAAAATCTTAAATCTAAACAAAGTAATACATTTTTTTTTATTATAACCGTCTGTTAATTTTACTTAACCGTAGCTTTATACACGTTTATCAACTGGTTGATCGCATTTCTAATGAAGAAATTAATGTTGCGTTTCAATTTTCTTCAATAAAGTTAAGCAATGATAATTGTAGATAATATTTGAATGGATGATTTATTAATTGAAATTTTAACTATTCCAATGTTAAAAAGTAAAGTTGATGGAACCTTATGAAGAAATTTATGTTTATTTGTATATTTTTTTTTGTAAATCCTAGATCTAAATGAAACATTGTAATAATTTATTTTAACAGTCGGTTTATTTTACTTAACCGCAGCTTCAGACGCGCGAATATTAGCGAAATGTGTGGCAATAAGTTCGAATCGAGGATAAATCGTGGCAATTTATTGCACGCCCCAAATACTCCTTCGGGGATGTTTATTGTCGACTCGAATGGGACGAATACAGATGGCACCACTCAACCCTCCACCCAATAAAAGTTATTTGAAAACCGATTTTCGCGCCATTCAGTGAAGCCTACAATCAAATTTGAATAATCCAATGCCCGGCGCATCCACCACAAAAAATCGTTTCACCCTGTATATTTGACCCATTTACTGGGAAAGCAAAAAAAAACCTTCAACAACAAACCTAAATATAAAAGAAGAAGGATATGAGATCATCATTTATGTGTTTTGAAAAATATGCTCGAGATGACGTTATCCGCAATACAAATTACCATTGGCAAAAACTTGAATTTTTTTGTTTTTGTTGGAGCACAAGTAGTAATAGCGAAGAATATAATTCTGGAGGAGAGAGGCGTGTGAATATGTAAGTGGACTGGAAGTTCGTTACCGCAAATAATAATTAGGAGCAGAGGACATGATTAAAGGAAAACAGCGTGCGTATGAGAGAGAAAGAGACTGAGTTTGCGCTTGAATTAAAATTAAGGTGGAATTTTATTAGACGAAAATAGTGTGACAAAATTAATTAAATTTTCATTGTCTCTTCTCTTCTTTTTTTTTTCTTCCGCACAGCCTCATTATTCGCACTTGACATAATTAAGTTTTATTAAAATGTATGTATGGTGATCTAAAAATAACTTACATAACCTAATTGCACTTTACCTATATATATAACCTCTAATTAGAGTTATATAACATATAGGTTAGAATAATGAAATGTCAATGTAAATTTTAGTGTAACCTGAAATAACGTGGTCATTAATAACAAATGTCTTATGGTTTCTAAGGATACTTTTTAAGTTGCTAATGACGCCTTGTAGTTGCTAAGCACTTTCTAAAGCTGCTTTATAAATACTGTAGTTATTAAATATAACTTATTTTCAACAAGATGAAAATTTTTGAGACAAATTTAATTAATTATAATTGTCTTTTCTTAAAATAAGCAACAAAACCTATCCTAACCTTATTATACTAATGTAAAATATAGGTTACAATATTGAAGTTTCAACTTTAATCTAACCAAAAGTTAAAAGTTTTAATTGTTATATATAAAATTTCACTTAATTAAGTTATAGTAAAATGTATATGTAAGTGTGGTGATCTAAAAATAACTTACATAACCTAATTGCACTTTACCTATATATAACCTCTAATTAGAGTTATATAACATATAGGTTAGAATATTGAAATGTCAATGTAAATTTTAGTGTAACCTGAAATAATGTGGTCATTAATAACAAATGTCTTATGGTTTCTAAGGATACTTTTTAAGTTGCTAATGACGCCTTGTAGTTGCTAAGCACTTTCTAAGGCTACTTTATAAATACTATAGTTACTAAATATAACTTATTTTCAAGAAGATGAAAATACTGTGACAAATTTAATTAATTATTGTCTTTTCTTAAAATAAGCAACAAAACCTATCCTAACCTTATTATACTGATGTCAAATATAGGTTAGAATATTGAAATTTAAACATTAATCTAACCAAAAGTTAAAAGTTTTAATTGTTATATATAAAATTTCACTTAATTAAGTTATAGTAAAATGTATATGTAGGTGTGGTGATCTAAAAATAACTAACATAACTTATCAAACCTAAACTCAGTATGTAATTTTAACTTTAAACTAAATAAGAATTGCAATTAAAAAGTATTTATGTGAATACATTTACACATAATATTTTATCATTTGAGAATTCGATGTTAACATTAGCATACGTATATGGAAGATTTCTGCGAACTGTGCAAATTGAAACGTAATAGGGGAGAGAACGTTTTATCCGAGCGTTCGCAACAAAATTCAGAGAAGAAAACTGTTCTACATTTGTCTTCCACTTCCGCGACAAAAAAAAACCCCTCTCATAAAATATGGAAAACGCGATAAACGCACGAAAGAATAAAATATGTGCGCATAATGGATGTAAAAAAAAAGAAAGAAGGAAACTGAAGTGACGTAAATCAAAAAAGAGAGCAACAAAAACATATAGAAGAAGAAAAAAATGCAACAGACGCTCGTTTATTCCCTACAACCCCTACGCTCTTTTCCATTGAATTTCTTCCCTTGATCACGCGGCTGCAACGGAGCAATCCTCTCGCAGCGTCGCGACGCTTTTCCATCATCAACCAGCGATTACGTTTTCTCAACGATAATCGCAGATTTTCAAATTCATTCATGAAACGGATATAGACAACAAGTTATTGTTGTTGTTTTTGTTGTTATTTCTTTATTTGGTGGAGGTTCGATCATTACGAAACGGCAAATCATTTCCGACCAATCGTTTCCGGTTAAATTTCCGGCCTCGAACGTCGCATGTCCACTGCAAAACGTGTTTCCCTTTTTCTCTCTTTTTCTCGCTTCCGATCGGTTTCCTTTCGAAACAGATAAATCGACGACAACAAGGAGGAAGAAAGTCTTTAATCTCTCGAAGTTTAAGCAACTGGAACTGGAGCAGTTTGTATGATGTCGGAGAGAGAACAAAAAAAAAGAACGTTAACAAACACGACAATAAATTTCTTGATGTTTAATGTAACTGTCTAAGTTATTTGCTTGCTAAACACGCTTTGTAGTAACTAATGACACGCCTTATATTTGATATTAACACCTTGTAGTTACTAAGGACAATTTTTAGTTGCTATTGATGTATTTTGGTTGCTAAGTACGCCTTTTAGTTCCTAAAGAAACATTTGGTTACTAAGGATGATTAATGGCTAATTTGAATGACTGTCATTAACAATTAGTGAATTATTGTTACCAAGGATACCTTAGGATTGCTAAGCACATTTTATGGTTGCTAATGACGCCTTGTATGGTTACTGATGACGCTTTTTAGTTGCTAATGACACCTTGTAGTTGCACTTTCTGAAACATTAGTAATTTCCATGTAAACTGAACGTATTGTGCATTTAAATCCATTAGTATTCCATGAAGCCTTTCGCCGGTATAATTTTAATAATATTGAAGAATCTTTTCAATCGTCCGTGAGAGTTCGCGTTCGCTCGCAAATACGTGACTTGAAGTAGGCTTGACACATATTCCTTGATGTCGGTAATTTAGCTTCAATAATGATCCATTCCATTCGAGACATTTCATGTGGAAGCTGCAGCTCTCATTCATCTTTGGTTTGGTTTAAATTACGTGCACGGACTACAGCATCTACCCTCATCCTCAACCACTGAATTTCTCGTTCAGCACGCTTTGATCACGTACATAATATCAAATTTGAAAACTTTTCAATCAACGTTTTTCTTATACATTTACTATCGTTTCTAAGATGTTCTATTTATATGTACCGGTAATTAATACGTCCTATTTCTACCTGTCTTCGTGGACTTCAAACTTGATGGTTTGCATTGCCGAGGAGTAATTTGTGCACACAAACTCTTTCCATCTCTTCATCGTCGAGTGTCCTCCTCGGCGATGTTTCAACCTAAGTCACCCATACACCTCGAGCACCCACTCAAACCTCTCCTCCGAGCGACACGACAGTTTTCTTCGAGTTTTCATAATAACTTCCGCTTTTTTTTAAACATACAACAACCAAAAAATAGATGCATCCACATCATAAGTAACTACACATCACAGCTGTTATTGGTTTCCATAGTAATCGTTAGATCTATATCACTGAAGTTTCACTGTTATTGATTTCCATGGTAACCAATAGTAATCAAATCTATATGCAAAATCTCAATTTTCGCACTTTTTTTTGCATTTTTTCATTCGATTCTTCAATAATCCATCATTCATATTCAGCATTCATTAACAGCATAATACCACGATCGAAATACATTAAAATTTACATCTAATATCGTTGAATAAACATCATTACTAAAGCCACGATACGTAATAAATCAACGAAATGAAATAAAGCGAAATTTCATCCCACTCTGAAAAAAAAAATCGACGAAATATGTAAATGTAACGAGCTGGATGATTACAATTAAACTCGTAATCCACAAATTTTAATTAAAAAATATTACCCCCCCATTAAACGGACGATTTGTAATGGAAATTTAAGCGAATTGAACGATACATATAAAAAAAAAATGGTTGCGCAATGATCGAAAGGTCAGTCAATTAGCGCGTAATAATTTGCGCGCACGTGCATTGAAACAATTGAATTCGCAGCGATGGAAATTTCCTTATTCAGTGAATACACACATGGTCAAGCATTGTGCGAGTTTGTACAGGTGCGAATGTGTAGGCGGATTATTAATAATTCGATAATTCGGGATGACAAAGAAAATTTAAAAAAAAAATAATCATATTGGATTGGATTGACAATTCTGAATCGACATCATTATTATATTAATGCAAATTGTTTGAAGCAATTTAAATTAGTCGAATTTTAATGCAAAAAACTAATTCGATTTTATATTTGAAATTTGCAAATTGTTTATTTTAACCAGTAAGTACTACGGACGGGTCAGATTGACCCACCTGATATTTGTTTTCATTCGCATTCTATTGTTATTTTAGAAGCAAAGCAATCGTGATTATTGTAGAGTGTAGTTTGGGTCAAAATGACCCGTGTGTTGCAAATACGTTTTCGCAGACTGTTTTGAGCAACTAAGTCAGTTTTAAATGATGTTAAATTTATTAATTAAAAAGAATTAATCTAAATTGGGTCATTTTCACTATTTTATTTATAATATTTTCATAATTCAATAGAATTTATATGAATTTATACTTGACTTTGCATTATTTTTACCTTTTCATACATTGCTCTTTGTGCATATACATTTTTATTTTGTATCGCTGTAAAATTTATACTAGCTTTTGAAAACACATAAATTTCTATAAACATGTTTATCACTAGTATTAAGTAAACTATTACATATTTTCATTGATCTTCAATTAAAAAAATCGTTAATTTCAATTTGCTACCATGTTTTTAATTAAATGTAATTGATGAGAAATTCTTTCTGAAATTTAATTAACAATTATGGTATAAATTGAAAACTTACATAATTTATATTTTTTTATATTTTAAGTTGATTTTAATTAAAATTTTATATAAAAAAATCAACGCAAATTTTGAACGTTAAGTAAACGTTGCATCATTTCACAAATTGCAATCAATTTTAATTGTTTGTTCGCATAATAATTGTGGGTTTAATTCTGCAAAGTCTATATGAGTTCAACTATTATTATTATAAATTGTTAAATTAAATGAATATTTGTTGATTTAAGTTGTTTTCAATTGGAAGAGTTTAAAGGAAATTGATGAAAACTCTTCTCGAACTTCGTGAATTCAGGTCGCTGCGATACTTTTCCTATTCGTTGTAGCGTAATGATGGGGATGACCTAGGCCCTATTATTTTCGACGTCGCGACGCCCCGTGAATCATTTCGAACCGGTGCAACTTTAATGGCCCGTGTTCTTCAGGGGCAAAAATTTCCATTTTAACGACGCATATGCGAAACTTTCTTTCTCTTTTCAAATAAGAAAAAAACAAAAACTTGTACCTATCTCTTTTTTTCTTTATTTCTATCTGCGTTTGTCCTGTCTCCGAAAGGGACAGGTCAATCGTAATGTGATTGGATTAAATCCTGTAATTGGTAGTCTCCATGGAAACAGGGCTTGTTTTCCACGGAGGTACAGGCCATCAATCATATGGGATGCTGGATCGGAGCCACCCTCGATCCAGGATATAATAATATTCACAGACACGTCGTCTCCTACCGTTGTTTAAGGACAGGTTTACCAAAAACCCACTCCCCTCTCATTTCATCATCGATATACGACCGTCCAATTTACATAAACCCATCCTACCTCTCTCTTCCACCCGAATCGATATATTTCAAAAATTAACCCAAGCGAACGCATTTTCCACAAACCACCCTCAGTGCAAATTTGAGAACGTGAGATCCAATAAGCAGATTTAGTTTCTCAACGCAATTAATCATAGAAACTTATTAAAATAGTCGCATAAATCCTACAACCAGATAAGAAGCCCTCTATTCAATTAACGACCGTTCCAAAAAAAAATGAAATACGACGGGGGGATTCCCCGAAAATCACAACAATGAAAAAAAAAATTGGATCAAATACGTTTGGGGGAACATCAATGGAGCGTGGAGCAACAACAAAAAATGAAGGAAAAAAAGATTTCAGTGCTGCCAATAGCCGATTTTCACAGAGATTTTCAGTTCCCAGGAAATGTGTGTTTTATTTTTTTCTATTTTGTCCACGATCGATTTCAGCGAAATGCATTATATTCGCACAATGCGAATAATAATTCACAAACGCCATCTACGTTGTGTTCTTTTTTATTCGTTATTATTATGATTTTCGTTATGCCTTTGCTTTCCTTCTCTCTTTTGTTTCGTTGCAATTCGTTTGTGGCCGTCACCTCCCACGAGTTTTCATAATCAAATTTTCTGTCCCTTTTTCACTCTATTTTTTTTTTTCGGTTTCAATTAAACGCGCACCGGTCGCGATGAAATCAAAGGAAACTGCAGAAAAAAAAACAGTCCAATTATTTACGTAACAAAGAAATCAACGTTCCCGAAATCCAAAAGGAAAATTTCCGTTACGTCGTTTGCATTTGTATTTATCACATGAAAGACTTATTTTTGTAATTGTTATTATGAATTGTCATATTCCCCAACTATCCAGTTTTCATATGAATCTTTTGGATCTATTCTATCTAGTATAGTTATCGAGAAAATCAATAAAATGTGAAAACACTGCTTTTTTTTAAGCGATAATTTTTCATTTTTTGTTCAATTTTGAACGCAAATTGTATAAAATTGGATATAACCACAGTAATGTAAGATGCATTCTACTTAGTATAGTTTTCATCAATTTTAGGACCGTAGTTTAGAAATCTAATGAGAATTCCTATTGAAATCCAATTTTGTTATAATACACGACAGAAGCTAAACAGATATAACAACAGCAATGTATGTAACATTCTGCAATTATCCTAGTTTAGTATGCATCTTTCGTATTCATTCTATCTATTATAGTTTCTTGGATAATCACTAAAATTTTCATCAATAAATATTTCCTCTTGTTAATTGAGTTTCGCTGCGCAAATAGTGGACATATTGTTCCGTCCTTCGTTGAACTTACTTGGAATTCTGTTGATCGCCCTCAGCGGCCGGAGGACCCTTATCGTCCTTATCGCCGACAGGTTTAAGTTCTCGACGTCCAAACAATACTCGAGGCCACCGGCGAGGACGATGAACATGTCCAAACGGTTCCAGGAGTCCGCCAGATACGAACCCTTGCCCCACACGCCCATCGCCACCATTTTTATCATCATCTCCAGCGTGAAGAACAGGAAGATCACGTAATCGAATAACTGCAACATAAAAATCACGGTTACTATATAGTAGACGCACGTTCGCAGCCTGCAGATGCGCAAGTATACATAAATAAGTGCGAAGCGATAAAATAAAACGGGATTGTCGCTGGATCAAATTGGATTTACCTTGTTGAAATGTGACAAAATAAGGGATATATACGTAATAATATTTTATAGCTTAATAAAAGCGTGCACCAATTTCAAAGTACAATATCCAAGTTGTTATTTGCTGTAAATTCAATTGAAAATACCCACTTACGTCAACTTGACAGCTTGAAGTTTATATTGACAGCTGTCATATACATTTATAAGACTGTGAAATGACAGCTGTCATTTGAAATAAAGCCATTTATTAATTGAAAACACCCACTAACGTCAACTTGACAGCTGTCATATACATTTATAAGACTGTGAAATGACAGCTATCATTTGAAATAAAGCCATTTATTAATAGAAAACACCCACTAACGTCAACTTGACAGCTGTGATATACATTTATAAGACTGTGAAATAACAGCTGTCATTTGAAATAAAGCCATTTATTAATTGAAAACACCCACTAACGTCAACTTGACAGCTGTCATATACATTTATAAGAACAGCTGTCATAAAGTCATTTAATTATAAGCACTCGATATAAAAATATCCATGTGCTTTCGTTTATATTACTTCTTTAACTGTAAATTAAAATATGTTCCGGCAGATCGTTTCGATGTTTGTTTGAGGAATTTCGAGCGTTGAAGTATCACTGCACAAATAGAATATGATTTATGCGTGAGGCGAAGTGCAGAATTGGTACGGACATTTGGTAAATATTTTCCTCGCGGTTGGCACTGGCCGTAGTAAACCTTCTTTTCAAATAATTAAATTTCGCGGAGAACGATTCGCACTTCATTAGGTGAGCGCCGACGTGAAGGAAGGCAAACAAACACAGTAATAATAATAATAATAGGAATAATATTTGTATTCGGAAAATTCGCTTCATTTCGTTTCTACTTTACGTTGTTTTATATAAAATTCTCATCGACGTGCCGCGAAAGTTTACTTTAACGAAAGTTCGTGGAGAAATCCATAATGAGCAATTTATTTATATATAGAAGAAGTTTCAATTCTGTTACGTTGTTAGCTGTTAATTTGAGCACGTCTTTTAAAGTTTATCCATTAAAAGGTGATCAAATTAAATTTAAAAAAATGACAGCTGTCAAATGTGTCAATTATTATTGTGACAAGTATCATTGTAAAGATGTCATTGCAATAAACTGTATTTAAATCCACTTGACATTCGTTAAAATAAAATTAGGGTTAAATTCAATGTACAAAAAAAAACTAATAGGAAAAACAAAAGGACTAAAGTCAAATTAATGGTCGGCTGTGCTTATCCGGAGGGGAATCCAAGCTGAGATTTGAAAAATGGCGCGGTTTTGCAGCTGCGATAAATCGGATCGGAGGGGGCGACGAAAAAAATCCAAACAAATTAATCTACCCTTGGATACAATGCAAAAAAAAACACTCTCATACAAATGAACGCCGGTTTTCCGGAAAGAGGCGTCGTTCAATTTAATTGCAGCCATTCGCAATTATGACAAGAGAGAATCTATTATATTTTCGTTGCTAAGATACAAATGAAACTGCGATTTTGCGAATGTTATTTTGTCCCGAAAAAAAAATTTGCATGCATTTCGGCCAAAGACAAACAGCCGAACACTTTCCGACGCATTTGCATTTTAATCGAATACAAATATAATTTTCCGGCAACGGAAAAACCTGCGAAATTTCATTAGCCTGTTTCGTTTTTTTTCCTTCACATTTCTTCTCCGTCTTTCCGTGATTTTCTTCTCTTTTATCCAATTAAAATTAATTAACTGAAAAGCTTTTTAATTGTTATCTTTTTTTCTTTAAGTTTTCCGGCTATTCTCTCCTCCCATTGTTGTTTGCTTTTAATCTAATTAACTAAGTCTAAGTTTTACATTTTAAATGCAATCAACGAAATTGCCAATTCATTTATTTTATGAACTAAAGATTGAAATAGTTTTAGAAATGGATGAAAAATCTTACCTGAAGAATTTTGCATCTGTTATTCAGGCAGTCTTCGTCCATGCAGGGCTGATACATCCCCAACGTCACGCAATTCAGAAGAATCACGATCATCGATATCCGCTCGAACCATGTAAGTTTCAGTTAAGGAAAACATAACTATTTGCTAATTAAATTTAAATTTCTAACATTAAAATTGTAAAAAATCAAATTATTTACAAAACGTGTTACTGGAAATTTCTAATTTTTACCTTGAAAAAATTAAAGAAAAAATTAATGTAAAAAAAAAAGATATTGTGACTTTGTTTGTAAGTTTTTCGTGTAAGAAGTGTAGAAAATCTGAAACAAAGAGAAAATAAAACACATTAGATTTTAGTAATTTTTAAAGCAGTTTTATAATGAAAGAAATTAATGAAATTGAATAAACTATAATCTTTGAAATTTGAAAAAATCCATATTTTAATGCTATTTTTTTTTAATCATAAATCAATAAACTGAAGTTATTACATACATCAACATTTTTGTATAAAACGTATAATTTATTTTTTTTGTGTTAATATTTCAATTATAATTTTATGCACGTTTTCTCTTCTCCACGCTAGAAAAATATCATTCCTTTTTAGCATGGAAACGTCGTTTCCCGTGCACGAATTTTCATTATTAAAATATTCATGCAGCAAAGTTGTTTTTTAATCGTCGCAATAAAAATTGCATGTGCACCGAAAATACGCTCAAAGCTTCGTTTATTTTTTTTGTTTCAAATAGAAACAAAGAACGTAGAGTACGAAATAAATGAATCATTTCCGTTTATATTGCATAAATGTATTCATTCCATGCATAATTTTAAATACAAATCTAAATTTATATTATAATTATGTAAAAAGATTTTTTTGTATAAATGAAATGTAAATGTTTATTTGGTTTGTAATAATAGATAAATGTATCTTATTTAACATAATTTGCATGTAGTTTCATTGAAAAAGATAAATTTTATATTAAAAATACTTAAAAATTGTTCAAGTAGTTAAAATTTAGCAAATGATATGTAAAATATGAAATACTTGTGATTAGATGAGATGTGCTTCAAGAAAGTTAGTTCTCTCGAAAGATAAGTACTCGTAAAGATACACAGAAGCCAAATTGTAAAAGTTGCAGACGTGTTATGAGATGTGTGTGTGTGTTTTCTGTGAGTCCGCTTTTCCGACAGTTTCCACGGAGTTTTGGGGGGCAGACGCGTAATCATCGAGATTGAGGAAGTTCGTTGGAAGTGCTTCCATCTATATCCGATGGAGAGCTTAAGACAATTATAGAGAAGAGCGCGAAGGAATTGAGTAAGTTTTCGCATCGCTCCGATATTATACGCCTATAAAAGCAGCAGCAGACCGGAGAGCGTTTCCGTGGCCTCGAGTTTCGTGGCGACTTCCGGTCTCGCTTCGCCTACTTTAATCAGCGACGGTCTGGTTTTCCGCATAATCCGGATTATTTTCGCTCGCACAGAGATTCATTACGCGAAAGAGAGGAAAACGTACTTACACGTCCGAAAAGCAACCCCCAATACCCGCGACATTGCGCGCTTTAATTACTGCAGTTAATTGCGAACCGTGTAAGTCCCGCCAGATGGGGCTGTTTCTTTATGAGTATGCATATATGTATTCGCATGTGTATGCAGATGTGTTCGACCGAAACCGAAAAAGAAACACACTTTAAACTGTGCTCAAAAGCAACCCCGTTTTCCTCATCGCGCTTAATTTACGAACTTGTACACAAATATTCCGTTTTCCGTATAATTTTCGCTTTAATCTTCAAAGCTATACGTTTTATAGACTAAATTCTACATTTCATATATACGCAACATTTGCAAAAAAAAAAGTTTGAAAACTTATCCAAACAAAACTACTTAGATCTAAAGTTATATAAACTTTTCTTATAATATTGAACAGAAAGTGAAAAATTGAGTCAAATCGAAAAAGAAACACGTTAAACGGTGCTCAAAAGCAACCCCGTTTTCCTCATCGCGCTTAATTTACGAACTTGTACACAAATATTGCGTTTTCCGTATAATTTTCTCTTTAATCTTCAAAGCTATACGTTTTATAGACTAAATTCTACATTTCACATATACGCAACATTTGCAAAAACAAAAGTTTGAAAACTTATCCAAACAAAACTACTTAGATCTAAAGTTATATAAACTTTTCTTATAATATTGAACAGAAAGTGAAAAATTGAGTCAAATCGAAAAAGAAACACGTTAAACGGTGCTCAAAAGCAACCCCGTTTTCCTCATCGGCTAATTTACGAACTTGTACACAAATATTGCGTTTTCCGTATAATTTTCTCTTTAATCTTCAAAGCTATACGTTTTATAGACTAAATTCTACATTTCACATATACGCAACATTTGCAAAAACAAATGTTTGAAATCTTATCCAAACAAAACTACTTAGATCTAAAGTTACATAAACTTTTTTTTATAATATTGACTTTATTGAACAGAAAGTGAAAAATTGAGTAAAATATAATTATAGAAATTAAGTTTTCCGCTGTTCTTAATAGGATTTTGAGCCAATCAAATTTGGCAATAACAAACAACAAAGAAAAACACCGATCGCGTTGATGAAATTTCGAGGACGTCGGTAATCGAATTACGTAAAGTTTTCACCCTCAAAACCCAAATCGGTGCGTTTGATCTTTGCCTTCCAAATTCCGATCGACAGAGAGAATGAGAAAGGTATTTGCGTTGTTCCTGCAGCTGAACTTAATTAGGACGAAAAAACGGAAGGGTGCAGAGTCAAGACTATCATCCCTCAGTAGGCCAACAAGTGTCCCCTAAATCCACAACCTTCTTCCTCTTTTATCCGTGCGGATTAAATTAATCCTGATGCCGTGCCTTTGTTGCGTGCGTCTTAACGTTATCTCGCGCCAACAGGTGACTTGACTTGACTATGTTACAAGTATAAAAAGTTACATTTCCTCCTTGCAAATTCGAAAATCCATTTACATTTCGCCAAAATGTAATCCTCATACCGCAGCAGCAGCTACGCAGCTGCGTTGTTCACGCTCGCAGCACGAGTACAATCGTAATTATGGTAAGCGAGTAACGGATTCCGGGTATTCAGACGTTTTTGGCGTTTAACCGCGAACAATGGTGGAGGGTGGTTTTTGGACGTCGAAAGCACTTAGATAGTGCCGCATTTGAATGGTGATTAACGCAAGAAACTAATGAAATCATTTGCTCGGTCATTCGAGCTTATGCGGATTAACGACTCTTTTGTTACATGAGAAAAAAACATTTAATAGGATCAATTTATGCAATTTTTCTTGTTAAAACAAGCTATAAAAGTCAATGTGTTTCAAATATGACAGCTCATTGACACGTACATAATTTATGGTATATTTCCAAATTGTGGCAATGAATAATGCAGAGAATATTTCATATACATTTCGTTTAAATTCTGTCATATTTAAGTCATTTTTGACTAAAATATCTAATAAAAATAACTGTCAAATGTGACAAGTCAAGTGACATATCTTTGACAGTTAATAAACAATATACAGAATATGACATAAAATTGACATTGACAGTTAAATAAACAATATTTCTATATGTTGCTGATAGGTGGTTTGCGTTGATAATGAAAGAACAATTTGTTTCAATGAATAATGCAGAGAATATTTCATATATATTTCGTTCAAATTCTGTACGTTTCATAAAATGTCATATTTATGTCATTTTTGACTGAAATATCTAATAAAAATAACTGTTAAATTTGACAAGACAGTTAAATAAACAATATTTCTATATGTTGCTGATAGGTGGTTTGGGTTGATAATGAAAGAACAATTTGTTTTAATTAATAATGCAGAGAATATTCCATATATATTTCGTTCAAATTCTGTACGTTTCATAAAATGTCATATTTATGTCATTTTTGACTGAAATATCTAACAAAAATAACTGTCAAATTTGACAAGTCAAGTGACATATATTTGACAGTTAATAAATAGTATACAAAATATGACATAAAATTGACATTGACAGTTAAATAAACAATATTTCTATATGTTGCTGATAGGTGCTTTGTGTTGATTATGAAAGAACAATTTGTTTCAATGAATAATGCACAGAATATTTTATATATATTTCGTTCAAATTCTGTACGTTTCATAAAATGTCATATTTATATCATTTTTGACTGATATATCTAATCAAAATATCTGTCAAATTTGACAAGTTAAGTGACATATCTTTGACAGTTAATAAATAATATACAGAATATGACATAAAATTGACATTGACAGTTAAATAAACAATATTTATATATGTTGCTCTTGTTATGATAGGTGGTCTGTGCTATTACATATTGCTACTTAGCTGTTACTTAACGGCGTGTGTTGGTGTGATTGATTGGTTGCAGCAAGACGACTTTTATTACCATTCTAACAGTTGCTATTGGTATTCTATATGCTAATTAGATTACAATAATTAGATCTAAATGTATGCTGGGACTTATATAATAATTAAATAATGCGGGGGGGGGAGGGTTATATAGTGTTTGTCTTTGTTCTTCGAAACATCTGAGTTATTATTTGATGCGGCAGCATTCCGGTCGACAATGGGACAGGGCCGAAAGGGATATATATTCCATCAATGCGGTGTTCCACCTCGCCGGGCGATGAATGCAAATTAATCGCATTCACTTGCCTGAAACTGAAATTGATCGAAGCCAGAGGCGATTTTGTGCGAAAAGCCCTTGCAGGACATCATTACCAATATTAAATGTACATGTCATCAAGTCGTTTACTTCGTCTACATTCAAATTGGCAAGTATCGAATTAGGACTTGGCAAGTACGAAACGTTTGCTAAATATATGTGCAAGTAGCCTATAAATTTGATAAGAATACAATTTACTTGGCAAGTATCAAGTATTTGATGACTGTTCGCATAAGCGAAGTATCTTGTGTAAAATACAGGGCGAATATATCCGCCACTCGTCTGCAATTTGTGTTATTAGAGCCACTTATGAATATTTAACTACATTTTTTTTATTAATTAGCGAAATTATTCGGAAAATGTGCTTTTCATGAATTATGTAAATAGAATTAATTACTGAGTTTAGCTTTATGGAAACAAAACGAACGGACCTGAGTTTTCAAGTTTATATTACAAAAAAAAAATGTCTCGATTTTAGTCTACATTCAAGTTGGTAAGTATCGAACTACGACTTGGCAAGTACGATACTTTTAATAAATATATGTGAATAAAATTTACTTGGCAAGTATCAAATATTTGATGACTGCGCCACCACAGATGTTCGCATAAGCTGTGTAAAATACAGGACAAATATATCCGCCACTCGTCTGCAATGTGTGTTATTAAAGCTACTTTTGAATAATTAACTATATTTTATTTATTAATTAGCGAAATGATTCGGAAAATGTGCTTTTCATGAATTATGTAAATAGAATTAATTACTAAGTTTAGCTTTATGGAAACGAAACGAACGGATCTGAGTTTTCAAGTTTACATAACAAAAAAAATTGTCTCGATTTTCTCGGTCTGTGTGCTTTACCGAACACGGATTACGGCTCAAGATTTAATTTAACGAAAGGCTTATATATATATATATATTTTTTGTGTTCTCTTTCTCCTCTTCTTAGTCTTCATATTTTCTCAAAGGAAAATTAAATTAGTTTCTGGGCTTCTTCCTTAGGCGACGAAATCCAACCCCGAAACTTTGTCCAACCTGTAGCGCCCTTATCGTGTGTCCCCTGCCCTTATAGCACGAAACAATGGTCCTTTAAGCGTTCAAAACAATGAAGTGTCTCGACCCTCTCGAAACTCCGCAGTTCCAAAAGAAAATTTCTACACACAAAAAAAAAACTTTGCCTGGGACACGCTGCACGGCAGAAACCTAATTGGGTCGCACGAAATTCCCCAATTTCCCATCTTTAATCGATCCCATTTCCTGCGTCGCGTCGATCATCATCAATCCGAAAAATCCAACTCTCTCAATTAGCGAATGACGAATTTGCGCACCAATTTTCGAAGCGTCCGGAGTGTTTTCCAAGCTCATCCAATTTTCTTTTTTTTCGTTCAATTCGCTTTTTTTTTCTGTATTATTTAGGGCCCTTCTCGGGCATTGAGATTGATGCGCCCCCAACTGGGGGCCCGCCTATAAATGAAGAGAAGACAAGAGCCCTAAGGCAGATTTATCGAGGCCCCACAGGAGCTCCGTTCGTCCGGAGGGCTGCGATAATGAGGTTTAACTATTTACGAGGGCCGCGTAAATAAGTGAAATTAAAAGAATCAGAGACACGGGGTTTCGGTAAATTCGTCGATTCTTCGGGGAAATTCCGAGGAATAAGTTTCGTGTGATTGATGCACGAACCGGTCTTAACTTTAGATTTATTACCTCCACCAGTTCGCTCCCCGTTTGCGCACAGCGGATCTCAATCAATAGAAGATTTACACTTAGTAAAGAAACTTATTTTATATATTGAGAACACTTTATGAACCGTTTCAATCATTTCAAACTTATGTAAGAATACTCAAATTTAATCAAATGATTATGATTCACCTATAGAAATAACCCCTTAAGTGCTCATGTCGTATATATTCGTCATGGTCTCTTGTATTACGCTTATGACAAATATATTCGCATAATGATACTTAAACATGGTCTCTTGTATTACGCTTATGACAAATATATTCGCATAATGATACTTAAACATGGTTTCTTGTATTACGCTTATAACGAATATATTCGCATAATGATACTTAAACATAGTCTCTTGTATTACGCGTTTAACGAATATATTCGCATCATTATACTTAAACATGGTCTCTTGTTTTACGCTTATGACGAATATATTCGCATAACGATACTTAAACATGGTCTCTTGTATTACGCTTATGACAAATATATTCGCATAATGATACTTAAACATGTCTCTTGTATTACGCTTTATGACGAATATATTCGCATCATTATACTTAAACATGGTCTCTTGTATTACGCTTATGACGAATATATTCGCATAAAGATACTTAAACTAAACTTGTCAAATTGAATAGAACGCAACAGTTGACGTAAGTAATATTTCAAGAAAGTCGTTAAATTTGTTTAATCAATTAAGTGGTGGATAATCTGGATTAATATTGGAGATTAAAGCTACCATTGGGTAGGAAAACAAACAAACTCAAAATGTCATTTCCGAGATTCATTTGTTTTCGGTAACGGAATGCAAATGATGCGAAGGATACAGGGCCGCACCGATCAATTATTCAGAATTCAGTTTGCGCCCTGATTAATATTCATCGCGGGCGATGTATGAAGGGTCGGCGGTTTTGAATGCGGGAGATTTTAATTACAGCGCTAAGTTAATGAGATGTGCGTGCGTGTGTGCGTCCGACAAAAAAAGGGCGATTCTGCATTCGCCCTTGCGAATTTTCCGCATCTCTGCCCACATATAATTGGCTCTGTTTCTCTTTCTATCTCCTTTCTTTATATATCTCAATCCCCATGCGATCTGCACATGATGATAATTTTTTTTGTCGCCGTCGTCCTTTCCGCCCTTACCTTCACGACATGTGCAACTGGGAAATTGGTTTGTGTACGCTCACACAAAAAAGAAGATAGAGAAAATAGGAGAAAAAGAAGCTGTGTTGGAAAGAGGTGAACCTCTGTTCCCCCGGACAAAGGATAACGAAGTTTTCGCCGGCGGAAAAATCCCTTTCGCGTCGCCAACAACGAATGGAAAAAAAATAAATAAATGAAATAAAAACAGCGCAAAAAATCGCCACGTAATAAGCATGAAGGGTAGAATGTTTTTCTTCTTTCAGAGGTAGGGTTGATAAATTGTGAACGCGACCCTCTAGATCTGAGAGGTGACTGCACGAGAATCATTTTGCGAAAGGAAATTTTCCTCTTCTTCCCCGGAGAAATATTGCTTCTTTTTTTCGTGTTGCTATTATTTTCTGTAAAGTGGATAAAAAAATTGTAATAAAGATTGGTTCGCAAACTGAATTTTCCACATACCAACTATAATAGCGCACTAAAGTCGCGCGAAAATCTCAATGGAATTTTGTGTCTGCTGAAACTTTGTAGCAAAATAAGCTGTGAACAAAAATGTTTCATAGATAATCTTCATAATAAACATTAAATAGATTTACTTTTCTTTTGTATTAATCAATAACTTCACCGAATTCTTTCAGAAAACTTGTAACTTGTCAAATGTCATAACTTTCAATTAATAAAACAACTGTTTATAGAAACAAAATATCCACTAAACAAAACTGATTCAATTAAACAATTGCCAACTTCAAATAGTTACAATAAATCCGATAAAACTAACGTTATCAAACCTACTTTGATCACTTAGTTATATAAAGTAACAAGAATAGAACAATCCAAAAGATATTGTAAACAGAACACTTTTCTTTCAAATTATATCTAGTTATTTTTATTATCAACTTCAACTTGTCGCTAATTAAACAAATATTAACAAACAAAAAAACTTAGTTATTATGTATAAAAACCTAAAAAAAAAAATATGAAGAGAACAGTTACAAATGTAATAGTTTGAGCAACGACTCATCAGATTTTATACCTAAACTTTAATTATTATTGAACTGAAAAAGAAACAGATTGTTTACACCTGAGAATTGTTTATCAAGTGTGCTCGAAAATGGCGCTAAATTCAAATCAGTATTTTAACAATTGTTTCCCCGTTTTTGAATTTTATATATATCCTAGCAGTTCCTGGTCTTTTTTGGATGAGGGTTTTCTGGGTTTTCCAATCGACTTAATATTTTTTATTATCAACTTCAACTTGTCGCCAATTAAACTAATATTAACAAACAAAAAAACTTAGTTATTATGTATAAAAACCTAAAAAAAAATTATGAAGAGAACAGTTACAAATGTAATAGTTTGAGCAACGACTCATCAGTTTTTTTACCTAAACTTTAATTATTATTGAACTGAAAAAGAAACAGATTGTTTACACCTGAGAATTGTTTATCAAGTGTGCTCGAAAATGGCGCTAAATTCAAATCAGTATTTTAGCAATTGTTTCCCCGTTTTTGAATTTTGTATATATCCTAGCAGTTCCTGGTCTTTTTTGGATGAGGGTTTTCTGGGTTTTCCAATCGACGTAATATTTTTCGAAATGAAAATGTTGGAAGCAGAAATTGTCGACGTGGGAATTAGACGAGGGTTCGAATTCACAAATTTATTTTTACCCCTTGTTTTATACACACACGTATATAAATATTTTCGTGGCCAGTATGGAAATTATGAGATGGAAACATGAAAGGGATGCATGTTTAAATTTTTCTCCTCCTCCTGGCTGGCATCACCTCATCGCAGAAGGCTGCGGTGAGACGGGCCCGCAAACATTAACAAGTCCCCCCTGAAAACCGGGCCTCGGTCTTGGCCCTACATCAATTGCGAGTACGAGAGAGAAAGGACGAGTGGAGGAGAGAGTGAGTGAGAGAGAGGGTTGCGCCCTTCTGGGGATAATCCATCAAGCCGGAAACGGTCCGCCTGCCAGGGCTGGCCGGAAACGGCATCGATCAACACGGCGTGCATACTACACAAAACGTACCGAAAGGGCCGTATTTTCGCGAGAAGCAGACACTATAAGTCCGCAATTCGTCAGAATTGGGACGAGTCATCATCATGATCATTTGGAACGAGAAGGGAATTGCGGTGGACACGTGTATCCATCTGTACGGAACGACGATTATTATCGAACATAATTAATCATCTGACCCGCAGCTCACGTAAACAGTATTACCTCACCCAGTTGGAATTTATGGACGCTCATAGTTTGGACAGATTGATTTAAACTCTACCAAAGTTGACTTTAACTTTAACCCAATAAATTTCTTAAGATTATTTCAGAAATTCATTGAAATTGATATAATTGCAACAATTTTAAGAAACTTTAAAAACATACATTATTTTAATAACTTAATTATTATTGTTTTTGAAATAATGCTAACTAAAAAAAAATTCTGAAAAAAAATTGAAAATTACATTTAAACTGAGACCGAAGTAAATAATCAAGTGTACAAAGTATTATGTGTTTTACGAGGAGAGCGGTGAGAATAAAACAGACAACAACTCGTTTAGTCGACGATTTCGCGACGACGCAGCTCCTATTTACCGGAAAAAGACAACGCTTTCCTCGCAGAAATAATGCGAGAGGTTTGACCTACATCAGAAGAACCAGGAAGAATCTCCTATATGGCCTAGACCCAGTAAACAAGAAAAAAAAGTACAGAAATAAGAAAAAAAAATAGTAAATAAGAACGAGTCCACACAATAAATATTCCCACTTTACGACCGATATTCCCGGGAACGGTTTTATCGCGAAAACATGATCCTGTTTTGCGAAAATAAAGATAAATCTGAAATACGCTCGATTCTGTACGTGAAGAATCCAATATTTTACAGCTTAAGTTGGTTCTGAAAACGTCAGTTTTTGATCAGTTATTTAACATTGATTGCAGAAGAAAAGTTTATTTAAGTTTCACGTATTTATATCAAAATATAACAGAGAAATTGAGAAAGTGAAATAAAGAAAAATTTAATCAAAAGATTGCATTTTCAATTGTTAATACGAAAGTTTACTTTATTTTCATCATTAAATTGAAAAAAAAAAAAGTTGCACCCAACATTGAAATTAATTAAATTAATCAAAGTTATTATTATCATATAAACCTCTTAAGAAATTACACAAATCACAGCAAATAAGCAGACGCAGACAGAGATCGTTGGCAATTGTTGCGTTTGCGTTTGAGACGAAGTAATTTGATTAAGTGCGGATTTATGTACACAATTAATACGAGCGCGCCGCGCACTGATTACACCAATTTTCGGTATTAAATGGAGCAATTATTGTTATTAAGCCTCGGCCCTTCCAAGATTCAATTTGCATAAACGTCAGAATACCTCCTTTTCCTCCCACGAAATTTTCCATTTCCACATTCTTTCCGAGCTGTGGAAACTTTCCCGCCGCTTCGGAGAATTATGCAATTCCACGTGATTTACCGCCGTCCGTTTACAATTAAATTAGTCCAAATCAATTTAAAGTTTCGCTTCGAGTTTCATAAAATCTTTCTCAACCGAAGTATTGAATACGTACAGTTTATAAACTTGAAATAGAAAGTATTATTAAGTTTCATATATTTAAGAGAGTTTTTGGTGAAAAAAAGAAACAGAGTAATTGCAAATCTTGAAGTGATCAATCAATCATTGATAATAAATGAGAAATTAATTAAAATTTTGTAATATGCAAAGACGTAATCTCGATTCAATTAAAGTTCTAATTAATTTTAATTGGAAGCAATCTCCATTGAAAGATAGTGATTGAAGTTGTTTTTTTTTGTAAGGAGAAAATTTCTTTTCAACGATTTAATCTCAAGATTTACAGCATGAAGACGCAGCAGTTTTTGTATACTTTTATCAATTTACTATTTGACAGATGTCAAAATAACCTGAAATTAAACTAAAGCTGTCATTATAACATATTGAGTGGTGTAATATCTACAAATTCTAAATTTCTTGACTGAAATCAATAAGGTTTCGTTACAGTTTTTTCAATTTATATGACAGCTGTCAAAATAACCGGAAATAAAACTGACATTAACGTTAATTGGCTATATCGAATAGATTCTGATGTAATTTTGCAATTCTTTATATAAAATCAATACAAAAAAAATTTAAATTATTACGTGAAGAGAAAAATTGGATTTTTTTATAGCTGTCAAAATAATTGAAATTGACGTTAATTGGATATATCTAATTAATTTTGTTGTAATTTATAATTCTTTATATAAAATGAATAAAAAAACAAAATTGTTACGAGAACAGATAAAAAGAAAATTACATTTCAACGATTTAATCTCAAGATTTACAGCATGAAGACGCAGCAGTTTCGAATCGATATTTTATTGGGAAAGTTTGAAAGTCAATTGATGTTCGGTGCAGTTTGCCGACTGCGATAAAAATAAATTATGCAATTGCGAGTAATTGAATGCTACAAACACCTGCTTTTGTCAGGTACATGCAACAGTGAAGTAGGTGTAGAATGTAGTGGATGAGAGTGAGAGAGTTGTAGTCAGTATTTGCAAATCGATATTGGAGGGCTCATCGTGTGGCTGCGGTTTTGGGCTGAGGCTGAAAGGCGATAGACGAGGATGGACTTTGCATTTGAGGACGTGTCTTGAAGTGAGACGAAGATGGAGTGAGCACTAATGAGCACTCTAATTTTCGCTACTTCGAAGGATCTTATCTCACGTGCGATGGATTTTCACGCCGAAAGCCCAGAATCCTCACGTCACACCTACCATATAATATTCATTAAGGCCATTAAACATCCCCGGAGCTCATTTACGGGCAATAACGCCTTCGTGATCACAATATTC
>NW_017096797.1:54100-58374 GCF_001412225.1 Nicrophorus vespilloides
CGGCATCTACCATAGTTTCTAAACAAGTTTAACACATTTAACACCATCACCATTTCAACAAGTTTATATGTTTATTATACATTTCATGAAATTGTATTTTGTATCATTGAAATTATTTTCAAAATATTTGCACAAAATAATTTAATTGCTGAAACTTACTACAAAAAAATGATTATAATTTAACAACAATAAAATTTAATTTTTGATTAAGAATGCGGTGAAAAAATGTCAATTTTACAAGTAATTTGATAATTTGTTATAAATAATTATTCAATCTTTCTTGTAAAACTCAGTTTATTTGAACAAATAAGGGAATGTTTGTAGCTATGTGTTTCACATCTATTTTGCAGGTGTTAATGCAGATGTTTCACAGGGGTTCACGCGGGTGTTCACTAAGGTGTTGTATTTTAACGTCTTTTTTAAGAATTATTCATGTTTTCTGACAATTATTATGTATGTTTTACCTTACAGAATTGTAATAAATTCAACAAACGGAAAACGTCTTATAAAAATCAGTTTATGTGAACAAATAAGGGAATGTTTGTGGATTTGTGTTTCACATCTATTTTACAGGTGTTAATGCAGATGTTTCACAGGTGTTCACGTAAGTGTTCATGCAGGTGTTGTATTTTAAAGGGTTTTTTTAAAGAATTGTTCATTTTTTCTGACAATTATTATGTATGTTTTACCTTACAGAATTGTAATAAATTCAACAAACGGAAAACGTCTTATAAAAATCAGTTTATGTGAACAAATAAGGGAATGTTTGTGGATTTGTGTTTCACATCTATTTTGCAGGTGTTAATGCAGATGTTTCACAGGTGTTCACGCAAGTGTTCAATAAGGTGTTATATTTGAACGGTTTTTGAAAGAATTATTCATTTTTTCTGACAATTATTATGTATGTTTTACCTTAGACAATTGAAATAAATTCAACAAACGCGAAACATCTTAGAAAAATCAGTTTATGTGAACAAATAAGAAAATGTGTGAGGCTATGTGTTTCACATTTATATTGCAGGTGTTCACGCAACTATTCAGGTGAACAGGTATTCATGCAGGTGTTCAGGCAGATGTACATGCAGGTGTTCATGCAGGTGTACATGCACTTGTTTACGCAGGTGTTCATACAGGTGTACATGCAGGTGTTCAGGCAGATGTACATGCAGGTGTTCATGCAGGTGTACATGCACCTGTTCACGCAGATGTTCACGCAGGTGTTCATGCAGGTGTTGTCTTTTATAATTTGATAAATTCAAAATACAACAATTTAAGTCTTTATAAATACATTTACCCGGCGCATCCACCATTCAATATAAGCACTTATTATTTATAATTTGGATGAAAAAGAAAACTAGTTTACAATCAAAATTAGTTCGGATTTTGAAATACACTCGAAATGCGATTAGGATATTATTTTCCATTTCGCTTTTGAAAATCGTAAACTGCATTCAATTATTATATGTATTCGTGTTTTTTTTTTGTTTGAGTATGTGTGGTACTCGTGTTTTATGTTGGTAGTATTGCTATTGTTTCGTAAACGCGTTTTCGCTTCGTAGCGACAACAACAACAACGAGAGAGAGAAGCGCGCATCCGGAGTGTGGCCGTAATTAGGTTATGAACGTGTGACAATTTTAATGCTCGCTGCATTATACACGCGCGTCGCTCCGAGCTGCACTGTTGCCAATTTCGAAAACCGAAATTCCCAGGGGCCGTCATTTATTTGCATAAAGCAATTACGGGACATCATAGCTTGTCGTGTACACGCTGAAACTCTGTTTTCAACGATGCAATAACAACAATAAAAATGTACCCAAATATTTATTTACTCTTTCTTCCTGCTAAACTTAATGCATTTTTAAGCAATTGTCAATTTTTATTGAAACTACTTGAAAATGAGAGACAAAAATTAAAAAATAAAATGTTCTATTGGCAACATTGAAGTTTTCAAAATGAATTACCCGGCGCATCCACCATCTATTTCAATTTCAAAATTTACATCACAAACGTCTATTAAAATACCAAATAATATTTTTTTACTGAAACTTTGTGAATATTACAGATTACGAAAGTCAACGAACAAATAATCTAAAACATGATTCGATTACGCGTTTAGTGAATGCATAATCACTTCGGTTATCAGGAAAGACAAACATTTGTCGGTCATTTCACGCCTGAAACTCGAATCAGCAAACACAACATTCACCCTCAATTTCGTGCCTATCTTCACTAATTAATCGGCACATTAGGGAAAACCCCTTCACATCACCGTTTATTTGATTCCAGTGTCAAAGGCCAAATTGATGGACACGGCAAAGGGAATGACCAAAAAAAAACATTATCCGATAACAAACAAAAAAAAAACGAAATACAGAAGCAGATACCAATTTAAGCGATACGGAAATTTCGCATTGAGAGCGTTATTCGCGATCAAAGCCTTCTCTCTCCCTATCCCTGCAATCCCTAAAGTACATCAAAAGCAGATACTTGTTTTTTATTTCCTTAAACCGAATGTTATTTGTTACGTTCCACAAATGATCTCATTATTGCCTCGACTTTTAAAACTCATTTTTTTTCCCTCGCCATCCACGGAAAACATCAAAGAGAAACATCAGCATCCTTTAGAATCGATCCATAATCTCCCTGGTTTTCCATTTATTTCGTTTCTCTTTTTCTCGTCCCCTTGTTTTCGTTATTAATTGGCATCATTTATGAACCCTTTCTCTCGAACCCTCCACCAAAAATAAAACAACCCTAATTGACGTGACTGAGCCTATTTTTTTTTATATATTCGAGAGAGCACCTTTTTCTCTGGATATTTACAAAGCAGGCGATCATTCGGTGCGCGCATTAATCAAATCGTAAAATGAGAGATTGTAATTTACTTTGCGCACGCCTCGCAACAAAAGAGAATTTCGCTCCGGTTTTATAAATAAACCTCCGTCAAAATATATTCGTGAATGGAGCGCCCGCATAATTAGAATTTTTTGATATTTTTGCAACGTTCTGAATACTAAAAATTTCGCGAAAATTCGACAAACTAATTATTATTTCTTATATATATAAAGAATTTGCTCTTAACGAAGTCCTTTTAAAAGTTTTTTTTTTTGTTGAACGAAAGGGAGACGGCGTTGCTGAGGGCGGTTGAATCACGTCTCGGACGTGTAAAAAGGGACTTGATTTGCTACAAACTCCTTTCAGCATCTCGGTGTGTCTCCTCAATCTCTCTTTCTGTCTGGAAACGAAGTCGCGATTATTATTTCTGGACACGTAGATCCAGATTTCGAGATGGAAGCTGCGTTGCCGAACTGCAATATCGGGCGCGTTATTAAATATCTCTTTGGGCCGGAGGCGACGGCGACGTTTCGCACAGCGATATTATTAAATGTATATAAGTTTTTTTTTCCTGAAACATCCTGAAGTTTAATTGTGGAGTTGGCGCCGGTGGAGCTCTGCCAACGCATCCATTGTTTTTTTTTATATTTTGTGTGGAAAGGGAAAAGTTAGCATTAAATAATGATACTGTTCGTTGACTTCCAAAGTTCGGAGAGAGAAGATAATGCTTAAATTCTGATTGTTTCAAGTTTTAGCAGGAAATTATTGAAAAACCAAGTTAAATAATGGTATTGCTCACAATCCTAGCCTTACATTTTTTATATTTCATTCAGTTTTTTTAGTTTTTTTTTTAGGAAAACTTAGGTAAAAAATTAATACGGAAATCTCGTAATAAATACACACTAATTTCTGACTATAAAGGGAAAACTTACTTTCAAGATGCATTAAATAATGATACTCTTCGTTGACTTCCAAAATTCGGAGAGAAGATAATGCTTAAATTCTGATTGTTTCAAGTTTTAGCAGGAAATTATTGAAAAACCATTTGATCCACTTTCGTGCAAGTTAAATAATGGTATTGCTCACAATCCTAGCCTTACATTTTCTATATTTTATTCAGTTTTTCTAGTTTTTTTTTAGGAAAATTTAGGTAAAAAATTAATATGGAATTCTCGTAATAAATACACACTAATTTCTGACTATAAAGGGAAAACTTACTTTCACTAAATTTTCCTAAAAAAAAAACTAAAAAAACTGAATGAAATATAGAAAATGTAAGGCTATGATTGTGAGCAATACCATTATTTAACTTGCACGAAAGTGGATCAAACGGTTTTTCAATAATTTCCTGCTAAAACTTGAAACAATCAGAATTTAAGCATTATCTTCTCTCCGAACTTTGGAAGTCAACGAACAGTATCATTATTTAATGCATCCT
>NW_017096798.1:0-6599 GCF_001412225.1 Nicrophorus vespilloides
GCTTGGTACAAATGTTAATAATGTCCAAACGTCTTTGTTTTGCATACTTTGACACTTTCTATAATGATTTATGTATTGAAAATTAAAGAAGTCTTTTAAACTCATAAATTATCTGATGTACATTGTTAATTATTAATTTTGTACAATTTTCTATTATATTTCTATTACATTTATTTCAAATATTTATTGTATTTTTGATAACAAAACATTATAGAAATAACATTAACCACCAACAATAGATAAATTTGTTTATTATTTTTTCAACTCAACATGTGCGTATTCCTTTTTTTGCATTCATTGAATTTCTATTTTTTTCAATCGATGAACTGATCCACTGTCAACTGAAAATTCCTTAATTGTATTTCATCAGTATATAGCTGTTTTTTAATATTGGATTTTCGATTCCCGTCGGTATTGTTGTCCTTTCAATGACTATTTTGTGTCCACTAATTGACCTACTTTCCACTCAATCCGTCCCTAAACGTGAAATGGAGTAAAATTTCATTAGTATATATAAATTTATTTGCATTAAATGTGATTCTTTTTTTATTTTTTGTTCTTTTCAAAAATATATTAATAGTACTAATCTAATAGAGAGGAAATATTTGGATGCATATATTTTATATAAAAATATGAGTTCATTATTTACAATACAAATATGTGGGTGGCCCAATTGAACTGCAACTTTTCAGAACGCTGCATTTTTTTTATTTGAAATTGGATTTTATTGAAACACATGCAAAAAAGGTTGGAAAACAATTACATTTTTTGAATACATTTCAAATTTTCGATATGGACGCGAAGCGAGTCACACGGTGCACGAATGTAAACCTGCGGAATCTTACTCCATTCACGAAGAAGGGCTTTATTAAACACATTAACACTCTGGTATATTTTAGTACTGACATTGTAAAATTACTCATACCAAGAAGTCAAGCGGATTTGCATCTGGTCACCGTAGAGGCAACTGTGCGGTCGAAATGAAGTGTGGAACGTTGTTTGTCAGTTATTGTTGGTTTTCGTGTGCTGTGTATGATGGTGAAGAATCTTCATGAAATGTCCACTCTTTTTGACTGAAATGTTTCGTTGTCCACGGCTTAAGAGCACCTTCCAAAACTTTTTCGTAGTAGACACAGATTTTGTTTTTTTTTTCGACCACCAAAATAGCATTTTTTTAACATTACTAGCTTTGTTATAACGTGTTATGTTTCGAGACAGAAAAGATTTAATCACATCAATGTCTCTAACAATAGCCACTTTTGGGCTATCACACTATTACGTTTGAATTCCATCACTGATAAGATGAAAATGCTTCTGAAAGCTTGTAAACAATAAAATCAGCTATCATTAGGCGAAATATGGACACAACATTACCGCGGTTCAAAAGTTATAGCAGTATTAAGTTGGTTCCAGTTTAATTGGGCCACTATGTAATACTTTTAAAATTATGAAAGAAATAATTAATCAAGAAAAAAAACTTAACAAAATTTGTTTCTAAAAGAAAATTGTAGAAAAATTTAATGTAATAAAAACAATTAATATATACGTATATAAAAAAATCAATTTTTATTGAAATAAATATTTTTCATTTATTCTTTGTTTTATACTATCAATGTTTTTGATATTATAATATTTTATTTAACAGTTAATTTAGCAATTATCTGTTTTAAATTAATACTACTTTGTTTTCAGAAAATAATCCAAGCAATTAAACTAAATAAAAAAATGTGTTTCGAAATCTTATTTTTATTTGCTAACAATAATTACAAATAAGGGGAATCCCAAAATTAATTGATATTTTAATATTTTGATAAAACTCATTTTTTGTTTGACAATTGATAATGTTTTTGCTTTAGTAGAAAGTAGAGACATGGAGATTATGTGTGATACAAAACATTTGACAACTGACTTCTGCAGCATCTTTTGAGGAAATTAATCACATGTTGACATAATTATTGGGAATACTGTGTCGAATATCATATTTGAAGTACTTAATGGTTTGTGCTTTTTTTTTGTTTACAATTGAACAAGATGACCTAAATTTAATTATTAAATTACGAGTTAGCATTACGATTACCAAACAAATTACAGCAACAATTTCCGTAAAATGTTCACCACATTTAAGTTTTTTTTACAATTTATATTCGTTTTTCGCTCGTGTACTTTTCCATAACTTAACCTCAATGTATACTAATAATAGTATACAAACATCTATACTCTGGTTTTACCACTAAAAATATGGCAAGAAATTTAAAATGTCAGTTCTTTTTGGGACATACTTTACAACAATTTAGTTCATTTTGCTATAAATGTTATTAACAATAAGGGTATTTACAAGTTACTAACAATTATTAAATTATAAAAAATGTAGATTAAATAATTATTTTATTACTAACATTTTTGTTATAATTTACATTAAATTTTATGAATAATTTATTTAAATAATTTATATATTCATGACATTCTTTGTACCTATTTATTTTTATACTTTAAATTATTACAAATATATTTGAAAGATTAAATTTGAAGATACACTTGAGTTAGTTGTTGAAAAAGCAAGAAGAGCTTATAAATCTTCTCATATATGCACGTATCTAGAATATAAACACTAAGCAATTTGGAGACAACCCAAATCGTCTCATTAAGATATTATTGCAGCCTGAAACAATTGGGGCCAAACTTCCTCTATGGGAGAGAGGCATTACCGTGAATTTTTAAAACGAACCTTCGCCAAGACGTAGTAATGGTTCCGATGATTACATCCATATAAATTTCAGGATTTTTAACGAAGTTTTCAGCAATATTTCAGAAACAACGATGTCTGATTATAATATTAGAGAATTCTCTATTTTTTTTTTACTTTCTTGGCTTTCCTCTTGATCAGCATTTCTAACCGCACCTTTCTTCATGGACTTCCAAAATAATATAGCGGTAAAAGCACTCGCATTTCGTGCGACCTGGATGAGTGTATTTCTCATGTGTTATTATTATATAAAATGTATGAAATGTAAGGTGGGCTGAAAGAAGCGAGCGGTTGGTTCCGGCGGTAGTTGAAATTGAATTCTTTCAGTGCATACCGCAGTACGTGTATGTGTGTTCATATGTGAGGAGAGAAAGGCGCCACTAAGATTCAATAATAGAAAAGATCCTCCTCTTCCCGGAAGCAGATGAGGAAGAGGATGGCAAGGAAATGAGCAAACAAAGTTTCGCGGAAACTTTCCGCACTCCTTTTCCTGCATCTTCTATGGAGGGTCCTGTGAGATAGGACGAGATGGAGAGAAGAGCACGTTGGTTCTAAGTGTTGCACTAAATTAAGGGCATAAAGATATCTACTGCACAAGTCTCTGCGCTCTAGCATGCACGAGAGTCACAAATTAGCGTTTTCCCTCGACGACTAATTTTGCAGGCTCTGAGCCTAAATTAAACATCGTCCCAGCATGCGGCTATATTTCGGTGTTTGTACATACGGGTATGTGGATTTTAGAGTGCTCCGTTTCATTGGAACTAGAGTTTAAACAAAAACAACACTTTTTAAATTTCGGAATTAAAAAAATAGATTAATTTATACTGTACGCAATTCTTCGAATCAATTCCATCTGGTTTGTTTGAAACCAAACTAATGGAGGACTTTAAAAATAAATTGCATATAAAGTGAATTGTTTATATACAGAAAATTTTGTGTACTATTATTTTAATTCATTTTGTCAATTCAAATTTAGTTTCTTCTTAAATTTTCAAACCGCACTATGGTGAATCTTGACTTATTGAATCCGCACTAGGCGAGGAATTGCCGTGCTTAAAATACGAAAAAATATCATGAAATTGAAGTTATTAAAATGTACTAGACATTAAAAATATTAAGATTTGTACAATATTTTATTGGATTTAATTTCGTCCAAAAGTCTACAAAATATTAATGTCTATGATATTGAAGATAATAATTATGTTTTCGATATATGGGTAGAATTGTCCAATTATGAAAAGAAGGAAATAATGAAACACCATTTGTAATACATTCATTCATAGGTTTTTCTTACAGTAATAGTAAGAACAATTAGTCCTGTGGGAAAAGTAGAAAAGAGAAATCAATCGGTCCAATCAAATCAACTTGTTTCCTAGAATGTACCACTCGTTTAAATTCAGTTATCTTAAGTATAGTGATTGGTCTTTGCAATTAATTTCTTTTCATCAAAATTAATTTCAAAATCGAAAATTCTTAACTATTAATAATTTTATATTACAATTTGTTATATGTTTTTGGAAATTCATGTACAATAAAACTATGAACAAATAGTATTTTTTAAATTATATAATTTGTTTTTCAAATTATACATATTAAGAAATAAAAGCCATTAAATATATATTAATAGGTGCAATCAAGGCAACTTTTTTTTTCTTGATTAATTTCATGTATTTTAAATATAAATTAAAAAAAAGAACTTTTTAGTCATTGCGTTTAATTCATACAAAAAGTGCAACGATTTAGCAAAATTGAAAAGTTTATAAAAATTAATAAATTTATTTTGCCAATTAATTGTTGCGTTTTTTGGATATCCGTTTCTAATAAATGTGAGAATAAATTGTAACTTTTGATGTAATTTCTTTGTCACAGCGAAAGTAAAGAAAGGTAGTAATTAATTATGCTTCAATTGGTTCAATCAAGGCATCTTGTTTCCCAGAATGGATCACTTGATTAATTTCAGTTATTTTAAGTATAGTTTACAGAAATTCGTTTCTAAATTGGAAACTTTTACGTTTACCGACAATAAATTTCTATTACCATTTAATTGTGTCTTTTTTTAATTCGTAGACATTGAAACTAAAGATTACGTTTAATATTTAGAAAACATCTCTTTCATTCCCGAATTCTTATTTTTTTTTCGGAACTGCTCGTACTCGTGCTGTTGTTATGCAAATGGTAATGGGCAGCTCGCACATAGCCGAGCAGCAAAAAGTCTCAAATATAGCGAGAGTGAGAGAGGAGGGACTGACTCTGATTTTGCATGATTCCGTAATGGGATGGACGCACTAACAATGGAAGGAGACAGAAAGGGAACTTCCCCTTTGATCTTTCCCCAACGCCATTTGCAAATACTTGTTTTTTTTACTCTCCCTCTCTCCTTCCTCCATTGTTGTTTTGTTTTTATTTCATTTTTTTCTGTCTTCACATGCGTCTATGTTTTTAAACCCTACGAGTTTTAAATAATAATTCACGCATTAGTCAAAATAACGCAAATTCCCTGTGTCCACGTCAAACAGATCTCAGCTTTTTTTGATTCAAGTCCCTCTTCGTTATGCAAAAAACAAAATCCCGAATTAGTGTAAATTCTAACACGTCTACCCTAAATATGACAAATAAATTTCAGTTTTTTTCCTTCTATTTTATTTAAAATCTTAACTCTTTAGGTAACAATCACGTTCTTTTTATTATATTCAAATAAAATATTTTTTTAAACATTTTATGAATTTTATGGAATTAAAATCAATTTTGAACAAAAAAAAAACAAACTTTACATCCTCTTTTGTATTCTTTTAAGAAAAACAATTAAACTTTTCCTTGAAAGCGAATGGAGAGAACTAAAACATTTATTTGTTATACAAAGCGGGACGAGATTACATAAATTCGCTTCTTTCGAGGAAAAAAAAAAATATCCGAAGTTTGTCGAAAAATAAGTTTTCTACGGAAAGAAAAAGGAAACATTTTAAGCGTGAAATCCACAACTGGAATAAACCGTAAGATTTTCCACGAAATGTAGGACCGCGATATTAGTATGCATGGCAATATTGTTCGAAAAGAAAAAAAAAGAAGAAATATATATATATAAATATGAGGATTTTTATATTCCTCTGGGATATGACTGTAGAAAGACTATGGCCACAATTTGAGTGGAAAAAAGAAATATAAATCTTTTTAACGAATCATCACAGCATATTTTTGCATTTCATTAATTCGAAAATAATTTTCATATTCAATTATTAAAAGCTTCTGTTCGTAATTTTGGTAATATTTTAGGGAAGATTTATTTATTTATATTAGAATTATATTTATTTTTTTAATTATAATGTTGCATCCACACTGTGAGTGAAATTAAACATAAATAACTGTCAAAAGTCTCTACGTCTATCCTCACGATTACATCTGTCAGTTTAATTTCAATATCATCTGAAGTCCGATTAATTTAACTGACAGATTAACATATAGTTATTGGTACACCTGACATACATTGGTATTACATAACACGTAAGTTGTGGATGCAGCATTAAATGAAAAATCTTTATTTATTATTTCAAGTGTTACCAATTAATATATAACAAATAAGTAATACCTCGCATAGTGCGGCTTCGATCAGTGTCGATTTACACCTTGAAAATTTGAAAACACACAACATTCAGCAAAATTACAAAACAGTTATTCTAATTATAATTTAAGCAAAATTTTTACAGTTGAAAATTGAAAAATTTGATCATTGCGGACTTACTGTGGAACAGTTTGAAAGTTTCAACCAAAATTTTAATTAGAACAAAATTTTTAGCAGCGCCAAAATGGCTGAACTAAAAACTAATGATGACGCTTTTATGACAATGAAAAAAGTTATACT
>NW_017096799.1:0-8337 GCF_001412225.1 Nicrophorus vespilloides
CATCTTGTAATAGCATCTAAGGTAGCGCAGTCTCAGAGCAAAGATCTTAATAAATATAAAGATGTCCCAATATAAATAATAAATTTACAAAAAATCAATATCAGGTAAGTAGGGGGTCTACCCAAAACCAAAAAACATGGCAAGGGGTCTACGACACAAAAAACTTGGGAACCTCTGATTTAACATTATGATGATTAGATTTAAATTTGTTGGTCTGTGAATCTGCTGCTATCTTTAACAATGGTCATTGTCCATCCACTTGGCTGAAGGTCCATATGCAGAACCACATTCATTCCACTGTCCATCTGTGTTGAACGATGGCCCTATTGCTGCAAGCACCAAGAGGGATCAAAGGGCCTGGCTTGACCAGGATTTGAGCCAGAGAGCAATGGCACATGGGTAGGGCGACTTAACCATTCGGCTATTAGTCGATAAAAGTTAAAAAAAGTTTCTAAAGTTCTGTATTTTCTTGGAACGAATAAAGAAATAGCAAACATTTAGTTAATTGACATATAATAAATATCTAAAAAAAAAAACAAGAATATTTCATGAAAATTTGTTTTCATTTGTATCTTGAATGTGATACAAATGAAGAAATGTGATATGTATAAGAAATATTGTAATTACATTTTTTTTACAACATATTCAATACATTTATGAATTTTCCAAATAATTATGTAAAAAATGAACTTTGCAACTAACAAAAATTTCTTCGAAATCGGACAGGAAATCGCTGGTAATTTCATCATTGATAGTCATTTGATCAAAATAAGCATCGATCTGCATTCCATCCTTGATAGTGTTCTCGAGGTATATAGGAACTTTCATAAGTTCCTTAACTTTTTCAATAAAATAATCCAGGCTTCTGGTCCAAGTCTCTATGGTCTTCTTATAACCATTTGTCTTGGTGGCACCATGCTTTCAGCCAAATCCATGCAAATGATGAGGATCTTTAGAAATTTGTTCAAGTCCATCGTGATATCCTTTGTTGGCAATCGTTGGTACAGAGTTCGTATCCAACAAAAACCAAACCTTTTTCTAAAAACATACCTCTCCTATATTCCATATCGTTACGGCATTCGCACTGATCCAATCTATCCGACATTTTATCATGAAAATTGCAAGTGACAATAACTAAATTAAATAAATTCATAACCTTCATAACATTCAATACCAATTGTAAACAAGATAACATTTTACTGTTTGCCATCTTCTGATGTGTTCAGCTATGTACAGATTTGAATTGAAACTAATGTTTTGACTTTGGATTGTTGCTGCTTTTATATTATTTTTATCTAAATTATCTTATGGTTAGGGGATGGACTTTATTATACCGTTACAATAAATATAACAGCCGGTATTGGTTTTATGAACCCTTGTCTAGTCTAGTATTATTTTCCCAGAAGTAATTTGGTTATATCCTCTAAAAATCTCGATACATTACAATAACATAGTTGGAATGAAATTTTAAAATTATTACCGGTTAAAAATATGATTCCACAACTGTATAGATGTATTTATCTAATACTTGGAACAAGACATGCAATAAAACAGCATAAGTGTAAATAAGACATTTTTATCCAAAATAAAAATCAGACTTGAAAGGATTAAACAGCATTTTTGTAAATAATTGAATTGTAATAATTTACTATTAAAAAATGAACGAAATGTAAATAATCTGCGAATAATTTTGAAAAATGAATTAATAATCTTAAATTAATGGTTAAGTCGCCCTACCCACGGTCGAACCGGCACCGGTTCGAATCCTGGTCAAGTCAGGATATCTATCGAAATTATCTTCCAATCATGTCAAATTGGGTATTGACATCATAGTTCAAGGACATCTGTTTGATACTCAACCAATTTTATTCCAGACTTCCAGTGACCTTGCAATATTTGGAAACTTTAATGAGTTCTTTGATATATTCGAAGATATCATCCAAAATCCCAGTCCACTTATCCACGGTATTCATATACTTATTTGTTTCGTTGGTAAAGTCCTCCATCTGTTCTCCAGTCAAGTAAATACACTTTTTGACGACCACCAAGAGTTGGTGACCTCAGTTATGACCATACCTTCATCATAAGCCATTTGCTGGTGCATAAGTCGTATTCAACAAAGTACACACTTTTTTTTAAGAGCATACATCTGCGTCTATTCGCACTACACGAATAGAGTTTTCATATTGTTTAATATCACGAATTGCGTTAATACTAATGATTTCTGTTTGGTACATTTTTTTCTGTAATTTATTAAAAGAGGGGACGTTTTTTGCAACAGTACCGAAAACTGATCAATTTTATTACTTCAGGTAAATTTAAATATCCAAAACCTATACCTCTATAAACAGTGTTAAGGAATTTATTGCTTTTTAGTCGAATTATACTTATAAGAGAGAAAAATTTGGCAAGGTGAAAGAAATAAATTAATAGATTCCATAGATTATTTTTTAATAAAGGATGATATTTAGGTTATTTAAAAAAATGATCGTAAATATTTGCCAGGTTCAAATCCTGGTCAAGCCAAACCCTTTCTGAGCTCTCTCGGTACTAGCAGCAATAGGGTCATCGTTCATCACAGATGGACAGTGAAATGAATGAGGTTCAGCATATGGACCTTCAGCCATGTCGATGGACAATGACATTGTTAAGGATATCATCAGATTCAAAGTCAAAGGAAATAGTGGAACCTACAAGACAACAGTCAACTTACAAATTAAAAATCATCATAATCCACCTAATATCAACCGCGATCTTAAATTTACTCAATGTTCACATCGATGAACAGATTGTAAATAAAATTACACGACATGCAAAACATATTAAAAATCGTAGATAAATAAATAATTTTAATAATAAATTTCTGAAACTAAGGTTGGATAACCGCCAATAATAGGGTCCACAAAGGGGCGAGGCTTTAATATATTTTTTTCCATGAAAATTTGTAGTTTTTTTCGCATTAAATTTCTTTACTGGGGGCCCTAAAAATCCAAAAGAACGGAGCTACCTTGTACTTTTGATGTTTTTTTACATGTTTTCCTTGAGTTTTTCTTTCAGTTATTTCAATTAAATTAAAAATATATAAATGTGTTAAATTAAGTTTAATAATTGCATAACTTCACAAATAGTGAAGATCAAAGTAGTTCATTTATGTTTTTATGACCACTAAAAAAAATAAGCATGAAAATAAATAGGAGTATGAATACAAATAGTGATACTCCTGCAAATCTGCATTCAAACATTTTCGCGTATTTTCATCACAGAGATTTAATCATCGAGCTGCGTTTGCCTCTGCATCAGCTTTGAGCTTCAAATATTAAAAATGAAATACACAAAAAAAAAATATATGTATGAAATGAAAGCAAAATAGCCACGATGATATTTTGGAACGAAGTGAAGCACTCGATTCCATAATGAACATTAAATTGCATAATTGCACCATGGGGCGGTTTTGGTTGACCGAGCGTTGCATAAAGAGCGAAACGTGAAAGGGCTTAGGGCGATTTTAAGTTCAGAAAGCGCAAACAAACAGAGAGACAACAGTTTCTATAAGCTCTCTGCTCGAACTCCCTGAAATTCACTCTTTTCAGGTCGATGGGACTGCTCTTGGAACGATCTCTAGTGTAATTGCTTTCAGTAATTAATATTTTATAAACAGCGCATGATGCTGTTATTATTATTAGCGATATTCGCGTTTTCCTTAATTGAGTAAACGTTTCAATTCCCCTAAATTGTTTTATTCAATTTGTAAAGGATTTATTAAAAAGGATTGTTTGTATTTGTTTGAAACAATACTACTGTTTATTTCATTAATGATACATTTCAATGTTTCTTGTATATTTCATTTAATTACAAATTTCATTACAATCATATTAAATTTCACAATAATCTTTCAATATAGCTTTAATTCGAGAAAAAAAAACAATTAAGTTATATAAGTTCATTTTAATACTTTGTTACCTTGTTAAACAATTGTTTTCTTTGGATATCTTTTAAAACGCAATACAATTAAGTTGCCTACAATTTTTTATTATTTTTTTTATTAAATTATATCAATATTTTCAATGAAAAAAGATATGTGGTACATTTTGATAAAGTCAAGCAATTTTCAGCTTAAATCGTATAATAAGTGAATTATAATGATTTAGATCACTAAAACGGATCAATTTTCACGTATTTAGTAACAATATTATTGTATAAACTTATTTTATGGTTTTCAGCTATACATTTTTTTACGTTGCAACATAAATATTCTATTCAGAAGTGACAAGTATTACGTGAATGTAGGTTTATACTCACTTGGTATTTCCAATTGCAAAACAAATATTTTTTTACAATATAAAGATTACATTAAAGTACCAAGAAGTATTTAGGTCTGTTTTACGTCTCTTTATAACTTAAACAAGTACCGTATAAATATTTTTTAAGAGAAGTGTTTCGATTGTTAATGTGATCATAGAAAACAAGACTGTTTATTTCATTAATGATATTTTAGTTAAAAATTTCCTTATAATCAAATTTACTTTCATAATAATCCTTCAATAACGCTTCAATTCTAAATTATGTAATATAACATTATATTATTAAACAAAATCGTATGTTAATATTGTAATTTTTTATTAGGGTAGTTAAATAATTTTAAAGGGATGCTATTTTTTTAGATTAAAAAATAGTAATAAATCTATTAACAATTTTATATACAGGAAACTACGTTCCTTGATTTACCCTGATTCAATATAACGCGGTCTACTTTGTGAACAATACCGAATACTTTATTATTCAATTTTATTACTTCAGTTTATAACTCAGGTAAATTTCAATATCCAAGAATTATACCTCTATAAACAGATAAAATTAGAAATTTTAAGATCATTTGGATACATTGTCATTTATTGAACTTTCAAGAGATTAAGACTAATAACCATAAAAGAACTAATACAATTTTTCAAAATAAACTTTTTTCCAATGAAACAGATATATTAAAGTTGAATAATAAGGAATTTTATATAGAGTAAAACCACATTTAGCGATTCCTCGATTAACCTTTATTCAATATAACGCGGTGTACTCAAAAACTAAAAACCTCTTGGAATGAAACGAGGTCTTACTGTATATATAATAATTATTGATAATCTTGCAGTTGCATTTTTTTGATTTCAAATTAGATTTTATTGAACCAAAAGAAAAAAATATTGGAAAACAATTAAATTTTTTGAATTATTTTCAAATTTTTGATATGGCCGCCTTGAGCGCGAACTATGGCTCTGAGTTGCTCGACAAGCGAGACACATGCTGCACGAATGTGAACCTGCGAAATCTTCCGCTATTCACGAAGAATGACTTTATTGAACACATTAACACTCTGCTATTTTTACTGCTGACATTGGCCTATAAAATGACCCATACCGAGAAGTCAAGCGGATTTGCATCTGGTTACTGTGGAGGCAGCTGTGAAGTCAAAATGAAGTGTGGCACGTTGTCTCTCAGCCATTGTTGTGGCCATTCGAATATCTAAATTTCCAATTGACCTCTCTTCTAAGTAAAGTCGATCATTTACTTTATTTACGAAATTTTTCTCATCAGACAAGACGATATTTGGCAATTGGCTGCGTTCGTACAAGCGCAACAGCTTCTTCGCTCTATCGAGCCTAATTTTCTTTTTAACGTCGTTGTGATCCTGTCCTTTTTGGAACTTGTAAGGCTTCACTTTGTATTTGTTGCATGGTTATTTTCAATATGTTAAGATGAGTAGCCATTTGTCTTCCACTGCGTCGCGGATTTCATCATTCAATTCGAGCCTTAAGTTTCCGAACCACTTCTACCACAAATGTAGTTTTTTTCAAGACCACCAAAATAGCACTATTAACACTACTATCTTTGTTATAATGTGTTATGGTTTGAGACACAAAAGATTTATTCACATTAAGGTGTTTGGGGGCTCTAACAATAGCTACTTTTGGGTTTCAAATATTGGGCTATCACACTATTACGTTTGTATTCCATCACTCATAACTTAAAAAAAAATGAGATGAAAATGCTTCTGGAGGCTTGTAAACAATAAAAGTAGCTATCTTTAGCTAGACGAAATATGGACACAACATTTACAACGGTTCAAAAGTTATATGAGTTTAAATTTGGTTGCAGTTCAATTGGGCTAACCTGTAGGAATGTAATTATTAAAGATAAGGAAAATTAATAAATACAAGGATGTTTTTTTTACGAAATTCTATGATTTTAGTAAAATGGATATTAGCGGTTGTAATGATTTCAGTACTTAATAAATATCTTTCTTGTATAGAATTACGACCAAAGTGTCATTTGTGCCATTCAATCCGAATAATATAATTGCTGATTATCAATTCGGAGGTAATTTATAACTTGTCCACTGTTTCGACAGTCCTTTAATCTCAGTATTGTGATTTAATATCCGCAAATACGGAACCACATGAAAAATCTTTTGTATACGCTTATACATGTATAACTTTGTAATTTAAGCTTATCTATCACCATCAAACAACGTATTGAACATTTAATTCTCTTAGTATTTTGATGTAAAATACAGTGTGTAAAACCATGTTTGACAACTATAGCCTTTACAAGCTCCTACATATTTAAACGTTTAATTGTAAAGTTTGTCAAGATATCTGTAATCATTTCTTTTTTTTTTCATTTTAATAAATTTTCTCAAGAAATGCTCCCAATAATTGATTGTTGCATATAATAGAGTAGTGATGGTAATAATAATCTTCTTGTTTAAACCTCCATATTCCTGAATTATCTTGTGTTTATGCACAATTTTGCCAATTTCCGCCGAACTATCAATAGGAATTAAGGTACAAAACTAACAGCGCGAGACCAAAAAATGTAAGACAATTCAAACCAGTTTCGTACAGTTAGATTGGGAAGAGTAAAGGATGCTTTTGTTATAGTAATGCTGAGTAAGTTTTTCTTAGGAATGGACAAAAAACTTTTTTTTTAATTTTTAAAACGCAATAAAGACTCAATAAACAATGAATGAATGTAACTGCATTTCTGAATGTTTTTCATAATCTAGTTCACATGTCTTGATGATGTGAACTGATGTCATTGAAAATTTAACTATTGTTTTAAAATCTGCGATGGGCCGGATATAACTTCTAGGCGGGCCGTGTCTGGCTCACGGGCCGTACTTTGCCCATCAATAAGCACTGTTTCAGAAGTTGTTTCATATATGGCGTTTTCAATTTATGCTAAAAAACATAGATTTACTCATAAGTATAGGTTTGTTTGAAACATTTTCCATTAAATAATAATAATCTTTATTAGTTACAACATTAAATTTTTTGTATAAATAAATAAAAATACAATTTTATATTTTCAATAATGGTGTACATATTCAGATTAAATAATGTTTATTAATGTCTATACATAATTAAAAAATGATTAATTATGTCTAATAACTGAATTTTCAATAATATGAAAGTGATTTGAATTATTATAATTAATCCTTAAGTTCAACGGTTTGCACCATATATAGTCAATGTAATTACAACATCTGTGTTCCAAAATTAGTGTAATTAGATTTGAATATATATATCAGGCAGTAATTAGTTACCGTATTTTGGACCTATTTATTGTTAATATCACAGGATTACGGTATTAACAATTTATTCCTAAATTATCTATCAATTTTTAATTACAGATTAAGTGCTTAGTGCACTTAGTGGACTGTTTGCAACCGGACTAATCGAGATTTTTAAAACATCATACAAATAAACAGCACAAAAAGAGACTTCACTGTATATAGAGAACAACGTGTAAAGAAAATCTGTACTATTTTTTAGAATTTATTTAGAAGAAAATATTTTGTTGCATTAAAATTTTGGTTGTTTTGAAACTTTCAAACTGTTCCACAGTAAGTCCGCAATGATCAAATTTTTCAATTTTCAACTGTAAAAATTTTGCTTAAATTATAATTAGAATAACTGTTTTGTAATTTTGCTGAATGTTGTGTGTTTTCAAATTTTCAAGGTGTAAATCGACACTGATCGAAGCCGCACTATGCGAGGTATTACTTATTTGTTATATATTAATTGGTAACACTTGAAATAATAAATAAAGATTTTTCATTTAATGCTGCATCCACAACTTACGTGTTATGTAATACCAATGTATGTCAGGTGTACCAATAACTATATGTTAATCTGTCAGTTAAATTAATCGGACTTCAGATGATATTGAAATTAAACTGACAGATGTAATCGTGAGGATAGACGTAGAGACTTTTGACAGTTATTTATGTTTAATTTCACTCACAGTGTGGATGCAACATTATAATTAAAAAAATAAATATAATTC
>NW_017096800.1:0-14453 GCF_001412225.1 Nicrophorus vespilloides
GGGGAATCGAACCCCGGTCTCCCGCGTGACAGGCGGGGATACTGACCACTATACTACCGAGGACATATAATTTAAGTTATTTCTAGTATATACATCTGTATGAACAACAGTGTTATATAATAAGTATTATACTGTTTTATAGTGTACATATTGTAATGGTTATAGTTAAATAATGTTATTAAACTTATGGAGTTGGTTCTACTTTTGATTTACGAAAGAAGCGCAATATCAGAAAATTTTAATAAATTGACGATAAGGAAACTGTTATTCTTTAAAAATCTACATCATATTAAAATATATGAATAAAATTTCATGGACTTTAGCACCGATAATGAAAATAAATCGAACCGGCGACAAGCTAATAGAAAGTGCGATACAAATAAATATTGAAAGGAAACAGGAAAAATAATAAGCGTGTATGAAACTTTACATTTCATTGAATGCAGATGGAGAGAGTGAATGTCGAGATTCATCTAAGCACATAGAAGAGACTACCCACGGGATATTTTTAATTTTGTTTTCATTATCAACCGTACAAAGGATCAACGAGAGAAGAAGAGTTCATCTCATTGTATTCTAAACTTAAATTTGAATTATAATCTAGTAACGATTTGGTATTCAAAGTTTTCACAGTACAGTAGAAGATTCTTAGTAGTAAACTAAAGGAAAATGAATTGGCTTTTCATACATTTTTGATTGCTGTTTCCTGCAATTAAAACGCAGATTATTTTACAATCTTTATTAAATTAATAGAGAAAAAAGATTATTAAAATGAATGGTAAATAAGAGAAAACTTATGAAGTAATTACAAAAACAATTTACATCATATTAAAAATTATATAATTTCTAACCAAAGCACATATCAATTTATTGCTTTTATTACTATATATTAATTGATTTTATTATAAACTAGATAGTTTCTGCTTTGCTTCTCCGACTTTCTCATGTAAATTATTTGTAGTTTTTTTTTATTATTTTTTTTTATTTTAATAATAATTTTAAATTTAATTATGTTTCCATAAATTTCTTTCAAATACGTTTATCTATCAAAATATATTTTTTCCAAAGTAATTAAAATTAAACTTAACTTACTTTACTCATATTTGATCATTTTCCAAGTAATTAAATTCAAACTTTGTACATTAAACGTATACGTTTTCACATTATATTTAGTAAAAGTATGCTTAAAATAAATAAGTACGAGAGTCAAAAAGTATACTATTTTACTAGTGAATGTCTTAAAATTACACCGAAATTTATGAATACATGTTTTTTAGAATTTGATTAAAATAAATTGAGAAGATACAAATTATATTTTGTCAAATTTCACAAAATCTTGCTAAAAACACTATAAATTCAAAACTTTAATGAACTTATAATAGAATAACAAAAATATAAATAATTGAATTTTTATATATAATGAGTTTAGTTTCTTTTGGTATTAAATTAATTTGCATCTAAACAATATTTTGACACTGGCAAAGTATGCTTTAAATAAATAAATATTTTAAATATCAATTTGTAAATTGCGCGCCATCTGTGATTAAATTAATATATGGCGCTATTATAGTTTCAAAAAGAAAAATTGTCTACATGAAAATAAATTTGGATAGTAACTTGAAATCCTAAAGTTTTTTTTTCATCATAGCTATTTGTCTGTAATTTGCGTAATCTGCGGTGATTTCAATATTTTTACAATTATATTACATAAGTAAGCAGCAATACCTCTCAATTTGGGATGATTATGTGAAGCAATATGCATACATCCACGTCGGCTACTGTTTCTTTCTTCTTTTTTTTTCTTGTCGTGGCCTGATAATTCGGATTTGCAGACACTCGAGTTGTGAAACTCTCTCTGTAAAAGGTAACATTGATGAAAAGGCAGATGGGAATTGCGAATTCTGCATTCCCCAGTCGCGCTGTTGCGGTCGTCGTCCAGAAATTTGTTTTTAATAAAAAAAAAAACGTTGCCCTCATAATATCAACGTTCCGTGTCGATGTCTATGGGACTTTAGATAAGGGCATGAAAGAAAAAGGAAAAAGAAGGTGAAAGCTAAAGCGCGTCTAAAGAACAGGACGGAATTGCGTTCGCAGCCGTCGAGGAAATCCTCTTCACGCCCTCGTCTGGGACTATTCATCAGCACTTCGTTAGCGTGGGTGGTGGTGGTGCCTCATTTTTTGCTCCCTTTTTTTATTTTTCGACGTCGCAACCTCAACTTCAAACAAGGAGAGGAGAAAGCGAATATGCTGCATGTATTCATTGCTCGCTAGATTTTCCACGCTATAATTACATCAGATTCTATCCTCAATATACATGTTTCTACATTTAATAACATGTTTTGTATATACACTTTCGTCTAGTATTGAGTAGGATTTATTAAAAAAAAACATATTTTAAAAAATATGATTAAAAAAATTAAATAAATCGAAAATATCGGTAGACCCAAGTTGTTAACTTTCCTTGAACATTAAACAATTTATGGAACATCACAAACTAAACAATAAACTTCTGTTATTTCAATTACTAGTGCAGAAATTTCATCTTAAATTCTATGTAATTGCCACGTCGACACTTGACACTTTATATTTGACAGGTGTGTGTCAAATATGAACTGTCAAAATAAAATTAAACGAGAATATAGTACTTTGTAAAGATTTCGTTCTCACACATTACATTACAGATGTACACTCTAATGTTTACATTGCTTCTTCTAACGAAATATGGAGTGAACATTTTGAAAATTAGTTGAGCGTTCATTAAGCTCTAAGTGCGCTGTGTCACGTAAATATGCCAGAGATGAGTGTTGCACCGTGTCAGATGACACGTTTCCGTGAGAGAATAAAAAGTTGAAGTTGCGACGATCAAGTGGACAAGTGGCCAGACCCAAACAATGCGAATTGCAGCTTCGCGTTACGTAATTTGAACTCTCGGGGTTAATTGGCGCTTCGGCAGTTGTTAATAGCACGTACGAGAAAGAGCACGGGGCGATCAAGGGTATCGCGGTCCGAAACGTGAACGCAATTAGCCGTAATCTGAAATTAGCTGCTTTATTTTCTTCCTGCTTCCATCTCCCGTTTTTAAAGTTGGAGAGTGTTAAACAAATGTAGTGAACAGTATCGTTATTGAAACATGATGCAATCTGTTTGTGAATGAAATATTAAACTATGACTCTTATATCTTAACTAGAACAATTGTATTCGAGACGCAAATAGTCCTTGCGAAATTATTTTTTTAGGCCAAACGCACATAAAATGGGGAATTGCAATGAGATCATCACTGGAATTTATTTGCTTCGATATATTAATGACTGCATTAACGACTGCAACGATACCAGATGACACCACTTATTTTACTAGTATTATATCTTCACTTAACTTATTTAAAAAAATAATAACATTAACTAAATAGTAAGAATCATCTTATTATTATATAGTTGTGTATAGTGTATAAGTGGGGTGCTCAGTCTCGATATGTTTTTTCATGCCCGGGACAAGAGACAACTGCATTCCCGGGAATTCCCGGGACTCGAGATATTTAAAATTTAAAGAAAGTTAAAATTTAAAGTCAGAAAAAATATAAGTTTCTGGATTATGTAGATATTTCAATAAAAACATAATTCGTTTATCACTCCAAGTCTAAGTCTATCTAATAGTGCATTATACATATCTCTTTCTAGATCATTAGCTGTCAAAGTCTTTGCGACTTAGAACTTTCACTGCTACTTTAAAATGGAACATTACTTAATTATTTATTTAATGCTGTTTTAACGCAATTTTGTATCTTTAGGAATGTCTCTACATATTTTAGATATTTTTTACTGCCATTTTTCAATTCCCAGGAAATTTGTCCCATAAAGTTATATAGTTATTCAGAAACGTATCAAATCTTGACTTATATAATATAAATTAATTTAACTTAGTTTAGGTTATATAAAATTAGGTTATATTTGATTAAGTTACCATGGTTATTTTTACAAACTATTGAACTTAAAAAATAATTAATTTACAAACTACAATAAATTCTCTTTCAAAAAAATAATTATTTCTATATTTTTTATAGGTAACATTTTTAATAAGGTTAAGAAATACGTTATTGAAATATCTTTAAATTGCAACTATATTTAATGTTTTAAATATATTTCATGTATATTACAGCAATACCTCATATAGTCCGGCTTCGAAATGAGCGGATTCACTAAATTTTGATTGAGCAAAATGAAAGCAAATTCTCAAAAAAATATAGTACACAGAATATTTTTTATATATAAATGATCGTTATTCTCTCTTTATGTGCTGTTTGGAAATTCTCGATCAGTCCGGTTTCAAACAGTGCGGTATATATATTATTTAGTTAAATTATGATATCTTAAAAATGTTTGTTTCACAATTCTCTTTGAATACGTTAAATCAGCAATGAAAAATATAGTTTCAGAGGAAATATTTTTTTGAGAATCTACATTTTTCAATAATTTTAAGATTTTTTAAGAAAACAACACGTTGAAATATATCGAGTCATAGCTTGCAGAAGTAAATGAAAATGTAGAACCAACAAATTTGGTGACAAGAATGATGTATGTACGCATATGGAAAATTGATTTAGTGCGCAAAGCTACATTTGTGTGACATCCCTCTCTGATTGGAATTTATTCGCAACACTTCGGCTCCAGCTTCAAATTCGGTTTATGTAATAAATTTATATTTGCTGTGTAAGAAATAACATCAGAATCCGTAATATTTCAATTTCTCCTATCAATTTGTATTATATTGCATATTTATGTTAAAAATCTATGAATGAATCCAACCAGTTTCTCATTAGATTCAATTTAAAGGGCAATAGTCTATTTAATTTTAATTATCTCATTGTTTGTAATATGATCAATACATTAGTTTGCAGTTGGTTGCTAATAGTAATTTGTATTAATAAATTACTAATTGTTCTATCTAAATCTTTCTAAATTAATTATTTGTTTGTTAAACTAACTAAAGTTAGTTATATTTTAGTATTCATTAGATGAGAAGAGAATGACGTATTTCGTCAAAGCATAATTACTTAAAAACTACTTCATAGCTAGTAAACATAGTTCATAAGTTAAAAAATGTAAGGAAAGTTATACTATTCTACCGTAGTTTGTTTCTGGTTTTATGCAAACTTAATTAACCTATCTATTATTGAAATGAAGTTGTTAATAAGTTCTAATTAATTCGAAACAAACTGGGGGAATAACTTGATTAACTATTAATAAAGCAACACGAAGCACATAGTTCGTAACATCTGTTTAATGTTGCATTATTCACGTTTCTTCCGATATTCGTATATACTTTATTTTTCCCGTTTTATAAACCCCGGAATTTCCGCTCGAAAATTCTATTAATTATATAATAATTTGAATAACCTGTTATGGTAAATTTACAACGCTTTGCTACAGGTTTAGGTAAATAAGATGTGGCCATTAACACGACGAACAATAAGAAGTGTTAAACGAGGTCACTGGGCTCTTTTTCTTTCTCAAAGCTATATAACGGTTTCCTTACACGGGCGTAGAATTTAAATACCTAATATGTAATAAACCCCATTTATTCTTACTCAATTTACCGTTAACCGGTTTTCGGAGGTTTACCTATGAATCCTCTTCAAATTGATCAGCAGAATCAGATGTTTATTTGTTTAATAAATAATTTTTTTTAATAAAAATGTTTTCTTTTCAGGAATTCACGAAACCGGCCGTCATCCAGCAGGCCTCCTACCTGCTTATTGCAGCAGGACTCTTCATGTTCATCCTCAGCTTTCTGGGATACTGCGGTGCCTTGAGGGAATCCAGATGTTTGCTCAAAACGGTAACAATTTTCTACTGAATCAATCAAATTAATAAAATTTTAGTCAGATATGTGATTTATAATCAAATTAATTTCTGTTCTTAAATTAAGTAATTTTTTTTTTATATCTTAACTAAGTGAGTTGATAATCATTTATTAATAGCTATTAGACAATTAGTAAATTGCTTATTATACTAGTTGAAAAACTAATATTTTTAAGTTTTTTTGTTATGTTCCATCCATTGATTTATGGTTTGAATATATGAATTTTCATCATTTTGATCAAGTTGGAATACGAAAATAACATTATAATTAATGTTGGATACTTTTATTTTCTGTTACCTTTATGTTTTTGTTTCATTCAAATCTTTAGTGAAAAACGTTGGTAATTTTAAATTGACAATTTGAACTATTTGTGTTCAAAAAATGAGTAAATCATTGTTGAATGTTCATTTTCTACAAACATTTTGAACTGGCCAAAATTTATATTTTTGGTCATTTTAAAGAGATTATTTTGTATATGTATGTTCATAAAATAAGCAAATTTTTGAACAAACAATTTTGACTATTTACATTCATAAAATGAGAAAATAATTTTCAATATTTTGTATTTATAATTGTGACTATGTATGTACAATAAATAAGCTGAAGTCATTTGTAATTCTGAATAGATAATTTTGTCTATTTATATCCATAAAATGAACTAATAATTCGTGCAACTCTTGATAATTTTTATGGGTCAATTTAGATTATTTATTTATTACTTTTTGCAAGTTTTCAATAATTTTGAATTGATAATTTTTGTTCAAAAAATTATCTAATCATTCCTGCAAATTTGAAGTAATTTTATAGGCAAATTATTCTGGAAGATCTTTGAAATAAAATAAGAAAATCATTCAATTTTTTTGTTTTTAATTTTTTCAATAAATTTGAATTGATAATTATGATTATTTAATTTAGCTAAGTATTAAAGTTTTTCGTAATTGCAAATAGATAATGTTTACTATTTTGAAGAGACAATTTTTCAATAATTTTGAAATGATACTTATGATATTATATACAAAAAAAAGAGCTAGTATTATTGAGTATTTAAGTTTATAAAGTGGATTAATAATTCGTTTAAATCTTAAGTTAAAGTTAGAATATTTATGTTTATAAAATGAGGAAATAAATCATCCAAATCTTAAGTAATTTTGAACAGACAAATTTTACAAGTTTTCAATAATTTAGAAGTGATAGTTATGATTATTTATGTACAGAATAGTTAAAATATATAGTATTAAGTATTATTATTGAGTATTTATGTTTATAAATTGTTCTTTATGTTCATAAAATGAGCAAATTATATAGTTTGAAGTCTTTCGTAATTCTGAATAGATAATGTTTATTTGTGCAAATCAGATAATTTTGAAGAAACAGTTTTTAATAATTTTGAATCGATATTTAATTAAAAAAAAATGAGTAAATAAGTAAATGGTTTTTTGTAATTCTGAATAGATAATGTTGACTATTTATATTTCATTAACAATTTGTGCAAATCTTAGGTAATGTTGAAGAAACTATTTAGACTATGTCAGTTCTTACAAGTTTAGTAATTTTTATTGCCAAATTTGACAGAAATAATTACTATAATTTAAGTAGTTTCTAATGATTGTAAAGAAGAAGTAACAATGTCTATAAGATAATATACTCTGATAATTTCAATATGTTATTGAATAGTTACATTGAGTAAATAAATGAACTTTATTGTTTCTATTAATATTCCAAAATGATCAATTATTTCTTGTATATCAATTAGTACAAGACATTATTTCTCTGCATTGATTTTTTTCTTATCTATAAATACGTGTAATTCGACAATTTATTTTCCGTTCCAGTATGGAATATGCATGGTGCTTATTGTCGTTTTGCAAATAACCGCCGGAGGGTTGGCCGTCGCCTACAAAGAAAAGGTAAAAGTGTAACGCAATTACGACAACTAAAGGATAAACTAATTCCTTCTTTCCATAGGCCGAGATGGGCACGAAGTCACTGCTCAAGGATATGCTCACGAAGAACTACGAGTCCGGCAACAAGACTAACGTCGTGACGGTGGTCTGGAACCACCTTCAAGCCGAGATGCACTGCTGCGGCGTAGACAACTACAAGGACTTCGACGTCACCCCGTGGAAGAAGGACAGCGGCAAGGAAATCCCGGAGTCCTGCTGCGTCCTGCAGGACAAGGCCACCCTCAAGCCACTCTCACCCGGATGCACGAAGAACCCGAGCATCTCCAACTCCTACTTCGAAACCGTTAGTTCCATCATCATCATCCAAACTGTTCTAATTCCATTACTAATTGTGTTTCTTTGTGCAGGGTTGCTACAAGGCTGGATCTGAACTGGTCATGCTGCACATCAAGATCGTGATATACGCCGGAATCGGTCTGGGCATCATCGAACTTCTCTGCATAATATTACCGTTCTGCTTAAGCAAATCCATCAATCAGTATATGAAATATTAAAATAGGAAGAACGTATCGATGATATTTGTGTAAATAAACTACCGCCCTCCCTCAAGCGCGCGCTCTCTTTCCTCTCTTTCTTTCTCACATCTATTATGATTCTGTTTTAAGACGAATGACTTTTAAGGAATAATCCAAAAACATAAAGGATAAATACTAAATATATAAATACTATATATATACACACATATATACAAAAAAAATAACAGTAAACAATAATACTTTTTTTTTGTTCATTTCTTTTCGTTTTGTACTCATAAATCTAGTCGTGATAGTTTATATGCAACGCAAAATTTAGTGATTAGTAGTTATGTATAATAATTATATGTATATTATAATTTCTAATTAAAAAAATAATAATGATAATAAATATACGTGCGTGTATATTTCAAAATAAATGAAATGTGAAGGAGAAGAAGAAGGAAACACGAAATATATGACTGATCTAACTACGAAATGTTGAACGTTTTTTTTTTGTACTAATAATAATACTACGAAAATACAGTTCATTCCGCTTCAAACGAGTTTATTGGCAGCAGTCAAGGCATTAGACGTTTATTTATCTTTCTAATATTATTATATGATTAATTTGTTTGTTTTTTTTGTAAATATAAAATTTAGTAATTATATTGTAATTTAATTTCATATGGCTATGCGTGTCTGTCTCTCCCTGTCTCTCGTTTTTTTTTTCATAAAGGACAGCGTGTTTACCATTTTCAACAAATTATCTCTTTCTTTTCTGCTTATGTAATAAACATTTTCTAAATCTGCTTACTTACAGCAGCTGAGAATTGTACATTTATTTTTTTTTCGTTCATTTTATTTGGTAATGTGAGAAGCGTCTTCTTCAGTTTTCTGTCTTGACTTTGCGAAGTTCAGATGCGACCGTTATGTTAATTTAATAAATTCTATTTCTCAAATAGCGTTAATTGTTCGTAATATCAACTTGTACATTTAGTTTTTTTTTGTAGACACTAAATTTTATACAATACTATTGTACGTTTTTTTTTTCTTAAATAATAAAATTATGAAATTACTTTACTTTTTATTCACCTTTAACATTATATTTGGTATTATAATATTCTTCTGATATTCTAGCAAATAAATATTTTCTCCACTCTAATAATTAAGCTAATAATTGAGAAAAGATATAATTGGAGAAGCAACAAAGAAAATATATAAATATAGAATATACTCAAGATTAACAACATTCATTTCGATGCTGTCAAAGAAGGTTTATATCGAAATCCCGACATCTGAAAATCCAGAATTATTTCACTAATATTCATTGTTTTAAATCTTGATGTGTTTATGCGTTAATTAATTAGATAGTTTTAATTTAGCTCTAAACAATAGAATATCGATGTTCTTTTTTTATTCAACTAGTAAGTAATAATGCTCATTTTTTAAATTCATTTGCTTTACGTCAATTAATCAAATACGGAAAAAAATCTGTCGGGTTTTTATTCTGTCGAGATTTTGATAATGTCGGGATTTCGAATGTCGGTATTTTAATTGTCGGGATTATGATCCGAACTAAAACTACTAGAAAGTCTCATGTGATGATATTTGAATAAACTTATCTCAACTTTTTGACTTACTGTCTATTTTCTATAAGCAAATTGTTGACAATTAGTAATGGAAAACTTCTTTTAGAATTGGGCTAAATCAAAAGAAAAAAAAAATGGAAATTTTCGCGATTAAAAGTGTAATTACAAACTATAGTCAAAAGTACTAAGGAAGACTAAAATAACAGCCAAATAAACTAGAGTGTGCCAAAAACAAAAGAAAAACGATATTTTTAACACTAAAAATTTGTTTTAAAATCTACGGCGAGACGCATCTGGTCCGCGAGCCGTATTTTGCGCATCACTGGTTTAAATAATCCTAAACGATGTAATAAACACATCATTTCTTAATAATCAAGAATTCAATAATTTGGCTCCTTATTGGAAATTTCCTAACTTCATGTTGAAGAAGTTTCGTATAGTGCTACAGTAGTTTATACAAATAACCCGTATTAATGGTAAAATATTAGTATTACACTGATTAATTACAAATAACTGTTAATAATAATTAAAGCAGATAGTCAAAATTTACAATACTAGTATGCAATGACAGAAGATTATCTAACCTAAGCCAAAATTTACAAAAATGTATAAATTAGTCATACCTCGGTTAACATCCTGACAACGAAGCTTCGATATAACGAAGTCCGCAATTTCAAACTTTTTAACTCTTTGAGGGTCGCTGGAACACATAATGTACCACCTTTTGAACATGCATATTATTTTTTTTAGTCTACAAATTTAGGAATTTCTGTCACTTCATAGAGTTAAAAAAATACTCTTTCAAATAAATTTTCGGAGTTATATAAGTGTTTACCAAATACATAATAACAATTTACTGAATACCTACCACAATTAGATATAAAATTAAAATATGCCTTCTTATGTTATTTTTGAGACATCATATTTATCAACCTTTTATGTCAATGCTTCCCAACCTTTTTCACATCACATCACATCTCATAATATGTAATGAGCGTAGGAGTGATTTCCAATATGTTTTTATGTAATAAGCGGTGGAAGTGGAGGGTAACTTCCCTTCTAATATATTTCATATGTCAAATATAACGGTAAACCAATTCTCACCCTGCTTGAGAAGCACTGCTATATATATTACTTCTTCGTGTTATTAATTTGTTGAATAAGCTTCATTTACAAATATGAAGATATTGGCATGGACTATTCAGATTTGGCCAAGTCTTATATAACAACATACAGTAGTAGCTCAGTTTAAGACCTGTATCACCTTCGCTACCTATTTTACAGATCTATTCTCATCCTATTCTTCTGAAAGCTGCAAAAATTAAAGAATTATTAATATGTGGTAATATTTTTCGCACAAGGACATGAAGGATTCAGGATGAGTACACGAATAAATCAAATATGATTTGCTAATTATTGTTTTCACATTGTATAAATAACCTTTATTTCATACTTAATTAATTTCATTGAAAATAATTAATAAATTTAAATGTAATTTTTTGATATATAACTTCTAAACAACTGTATTATACAAAAAATAACACATTATTATATACAAAATATATTTACATATTTCCCCGGTCGACAAAATAAAAAAAATAAAATATTATAGATATATTACCTAAGTCTAAATATACTACCCACTTATTTTTCGCTATACGTATAAAAAAAAACGAAAAATTTGAGAATTGCTTGGCTATTAAAGACAGATTTGTTATATACGGCCTGTTTTTCATAAAACTGTAGCGAGCTATTTTCTTGGGTCAGGAGCACGTCGGGCATTTAGTTAAAATAACAAAGTGTTAAGAAAATACAACTTAATCTTGGTCCAAAATAATGGATTAGAGCATACTGGATGAACTGCTGTAAGCACTACTACCGTCTGATTCTTGCACCTGTGTTAGTGACAATTGCTGCACAATTGCTTCATCCTCTACAGAAGAAATAAAAAACATACATTAATACATTTCTCTTCGTTTTCTTTTTGTCTTTTATAAACGGAGAGAGTCTTAGAAGGAAGAGCATTCTCCGCACAATGGACATGTTTCAAAGCGTATGCAATACATAGTATAAATAAAGTATGGAACTTACTTTGAGATACACTATCAGGTACAATGTTTGAAAGCAGGTCAGTCTCGTTAATGTTTACTGCACAAGTACCAACCACATTAGCTACATGTAAAATAGTTCAAATCAAATAAAAAATAAACGTATTAAAAGATAAATAAAACTTTCAATAAATCATAATTATAAACATAAAGCATTCGAAAGCTTCAAAACAGTCGTTATGAGAAAATAATAACGATTATAAACAAAAATGCTTATATGAGAAAGGAATTGCTTCGAATATGGTCATAATCTAAATTATGATTTTGAAATGTTTTCTTCGATAAAATATAAATAAAATAAAGTGCTGATGAATAGGATACGTGTGATTATAAAAAAGAAACCAAAGTCCCGATGGTTATGGTGTGTATCGTGTAAAGCTTAGGTAGGAAAAATATTGTCAGTTCAGAAGCTTATTGTCAGCATTTTTTGGATAACAAACACTCACCGCTGTCATCATAATCATAGTCTTGGCGCGGGGAAAACTTGCAGCCGCGTATCAAATAGGGTTGCAGCCTATCTTTGGCGGCCAAAATCAGGCCCATGAAGGGCGGAGATGGCGTCATCGGTCTGGAAAGGTACTCAGGATGGAACTGGGTGGCCACGAAGTACGGATGCTTCTTTAATTCGAAGATCTCCATGCGTGTACCCTCGACGTCGACGCCAACGAATTCCAAACCTCCCGCGTCTAAATCTTTGATGTACTTGGGATTCACTTCGTACCTATGTCTATGCCGTTCCTCAATCATGTCCCGGTTGTTGTAAAGCCTCACTGCAAAAAATCAATTAATACCGATGATCACAATTAATGCTGTTTCCAACTTACTTATTTTACTACTGCTGGCGCTTGGCTTGAATATCGTCGATCTCTTTCCAAGCCTCATAGTACCACCCATTTGACCGGTGTTATGTTCCGGCATATCAATTATGATTGGATGTTCCAAATCCTCTTCACATTCCGCGGTGTTAGCGCCTTCCAGCTTGAGCACATTGCGAGCGAATTCAATCACGGCCGTTTGGAAACCCAGGCAGATTCCCAAATACGGTTTGCTGTTCACTCGACACCAATTTGCCGCAGCTATTTTACCCTCAACACCGCGTTTGCCGAAACCGCCAGGAACGATCACACCCCTAAAAAAATAGAGCAAAATCAAATACACATATCTCTAATTATTGAGCAATCAACTTACTCGCTCTTCACCAAATCATGCCAAGCCTCGTGGTAGGAAGCAGGACATTCCTGTTTCATCTCCTCCTCCAAGTTGGAGGCTTCGATGAATTTGATTTTCACGGAAAATCCGGCAGCATTGGCTGCATGCTGCACGGCTTTTGTAACGGAGGTGTACGAATCTTCCAAACGAGTGTATTTACCGACAATAGCTATCACCACTTCGTTACGAAGATTCTCTATTTTCTGTGATAAATCGACCCACTGCTTCATGAATTTCCTCGCCGTTGGCATGGGACTGATGCCTAGCTGAAGGCGTTCATTCAAGTACTCGACGATGCCGTGGGATTCCATCAATATAGGTACTTTGTAGATCGAGGAAAGGTCAGGAATGCATATCACCTGTTCAGGTGCAACGTGACAGAAATTTGAGATTTTGTTACGAACGCTCTGATCAATAGCTTTCTCCGAACGGCATACTATAATATCGGGCGACAATCCTAAACCACGCAGCTCTCGCACCGAAGCCTGTGTAGGTTTTGTCTTCTGCTCTCCAGTTGATCGTGGCTGAAAAATAAAAATAACAAAGTTAATACTCTTATATTATAATAAAAATTGTATAGGACAACAAAATTTTATAACATCAATATGATATAAATCAGATATAAATATTCTTATAATATTCTAAAGTACTAATAAACATTTTATGAATATATATATACAAAAATTCGTACTAATTGTGCAATTATTCTACTCCTGAGGTTAATGACTGTATTTCATATCCTGTATTTAGATTTACTTACTTGTGGTACTAAAGACACATGAGCTGTACAGAAATTCTCCCTTTTCACCCTGAACTGAAACTGCCTGAAAGCCTCAACAAAAGCCATACTTTCAATATCTCCAATGGTACCACCAAGTTCAATTATGCAAACTTCTGGAGTTTTACCAGTTTCACTGACTGGCACTTTGGCGACTCTCTCAACCCATTCTTGGATTGCATCCGTAATATGTGGTACAACTAAAAATGAACAACAATCAATAAAAATTGATGAAAACAATTCTGTTGCTAACTAACCTTGAACAGTTTTGCCCAAATAGTCTCCATGTCTTTCTCTGTCAATGACCATTTTATAAATTTTACCAGTGGTGATGTTGTTGTCTCTGTGCAGAGTAATATCAAGGAACCTCTCATAGTTCCCCAAATCCAAATCTACTTCACCACCATCATCCAACACATAAACCTCACCTGCAAAGTAACAACCATGCAAATTGAAAAAATCGTATAAACCATTTCAAACAGGAAATGTTT
>NW_017096800.1:14470-22930 GCF_001412225.1 Nicrophorus vespilloides
AGAGAAACAAATGGTTATTATTTTGGACCGAATCCAATTTACCACACCACGTGTTCTCAAGCGTCAAAATCGGTGAGGTTAAGTACATGCAATTGGGGGGGAAGGTGTCAACAACCTTAAGATTTTTTTTCCATGAATAACATCTGTATAATTACCGTGCTCGTATGGGGAGAATGTGCCTGCATCGAGATTGATGTAGGGGTCGATCTTGATGGAGGTCACTTCGATACCGCAACATTTCAGGATGGTACCAAAAGAACTCGAAATTACACCTTTACCCACACCGCTGATGACGCCTCCGGTAACAAGGATATATTTCATGTCCGACATCATTGAAACAAATCGAATTGGCTGGTCAAATTAAGGGTAATCAACTTTCTCACGTGTTGCTCTTCCGCCTACTAAAATCTACCCGTCAACTCTGAACCCTATGTAAGTTTCGATTGGTTGCTATTGGTTACATACGCATGAGTTTTACTTCTGGTACCGCCCACTTTAAACGCTGCAGCATCAAGCAACCAACATTACAGAAAAATTCAAAGTTCTAAACTTTACAGAGACCCTTCATAAATGAATGAGACATATCAGTGTTTTTCAACCTTTTATGTTAATGTTGATATGAATATTTATTGTCCGTCTGTTCATAATCATTTTATTAATTGCGCTTTAAAATATTTCGTAACAAACCTATAATTACGATAAAATACTGAAAAACAATATTTGTACCACCTTTCGAGCATATACACACAACAGATTTTAAGAACTTATTTTACTAGACTAGTTGTATTTTTTGATCAAGGGCGTACAAACATCTCATAATTTAATTTCAATGTATAGTGGAACCTCGCTTAACGATCATTTTGCTTAACGAGCAACGTTTCGCATAACGAGTGACGATGAGAAAAGAAGTCCCGGAATGCGCGCATGCTACATCATTTTTAAAACTTGTGTTCATATATTAAGTGTATTTTTAAATATGTTTCACTATACGAGTAAAAATCCAGAAATTTTGAAACGGATTAAACTCGTTAAGCGAGGTTCCGCTGTATATATGTTTATAAATTGATCGTACAATTCACACAGTAAATACAATCAGCTTATTGTAATATACAAAAGATTATAAATGGAATTTGCTGACATAGTTGAAAACATATCAGTGTAAACATAACTAATTGCAATATCAATAAATTTCGTCAAGAAGATGATGATAGATATCAATTGTACTGTTGAGTCCACAATATTCGATGGAATTTTACAACGAAGAAGTACATCAAGGGCCAGGTAGAGAATACAGATAATATCTTCCCGTCCAACTATAGACTTTCAAAGCAAGAACCCATCTACCTGTTTTCTTTTCAGTAATTCCTACGAACCATCATCGTTCTTCCGCATTCCTTCTGTAACATATAATTAAAATCTTCACCACATTGAGATATTTTCCTATAAAGTTTTTAAATATATTATATAGTAAACATCACTTCAATGTTTTTTCTATAGATGAATAGTTATTAGTTATATAAGATAAATATAAATATTTGTTGTTACCATAGCAATACAACCTTTAATTTTTTTAAATAAATATTAGACATTATTTATTGCAGTATTTATAATTACTTATTTTTCTTCCACGCCTTACAACTTCGCTTAGCTTACGTCTAAGCGCAATTCCGCCAGCGACTGTTTTCTTGTTATACTCAGTTATACTTATGTAACTCTATTAAATTCTTCCTAGAGGGAAAAAGCAGGAGGAAGAAAAAAAACTAATAAAGATTATTACTGCTACTGCGTTTGTTACTGGATGGGATTGGAGAGAATGGTGATCAACAAGTGGCGACAAAGCGAAACAAAAAGTAACAATTTTCAAACCGGGACTTGACACGGGTCATAGAAGAAACTGGAAAAAACCTCGAGAGAACATTTTCACTGGAAGATGCTTGATCTATACCTCTATGTTGGCTGTCTTGATGAACTTTCTAATCGCCCTATATACTACTGCGTTTTATGTGCCCATTAAATATTTAATAGACGTGGGGACGCGTTCTGTAACTGCCTATAAAGTTCTTCTGTGGCTAGGAGGTTTTGAACGCATGCAAAGAAGATGTGATCCAGAGATGATGCAAACTAGACAATTTCTTTCGCATATTCTCAGAAAATTTAAATTTTCTTCCTATGTTTTGTGGCTTTTCTTTTGGTGGTCAAAAGTGTAGTGTACTTTTGTAAACTATTGTTGTGTTCAATCACTTTATTGTTAATTTTTGTTAACTATATATAAATTATTATATATTATATTTGTATCTTGATACAGAATTACTAATGTTTAACATTGTTGCTGCAACATATTAAATTATAATATCATTATATTGTTCATGAAAATTATTGAATTCTGTTTAAATCTTTATTTAATTAACTGAATTAAAAAAAATCGAAGCAGGTTCTTAATTCACAAGTTTAAATTTGTTTTTCAGTTAAATTAATCATTTAGTAATTAAATTAAGCGCGGCTTTACTAAAACATTGAAGAAATTACACAATTGAAAATTGATTTTTAATTTTCGTTATGTTTTCTAACCTGCTAGTTCAAATTGAAAACTTGTAAACCATTGTAAACATACGACCGTTATTACTGAAAACTGATTAACGAACCGGTCACAATAAAAAAAATATAGTGCTGATACATCAATAAGAATGGGAGACAGCAGCAGAGATCCGAGTCTTGTGCAGAACTTGAAGGGCCACAAAAAGACTATAAATGCATTGAGGTATCTTCCAAACCAGAGGGATCTGCTGAGCTGCAGCGATGACCACAACCTGATGCTATGGAATGTGTCAACGAAGGATGCCAGGAGTTTCAAGTTCAGCGGACACACACAGCAAGTGACTGATCTGGATTACACGAGCAGTCGTAATTTGATTGCCTCATGTTCATATGACAAAACAGTGAGGATATGGGAGCCAACTGTGAAAGGCAGTTGCACACAGTTCATTGCACATTTCTCACCTGTACGAACCATCAGCTTGTCACCAACTGATCAACAGGTATAAATAATTCATTAAGATTATTTTTTTCTTAAAGATAAATCTTGTAGATGGTAACAGGATCAAATGACAAATCAATTAAATTATGGAATTTACCAAAGAAGAAATTTCTTAATTCATTCACGGGACACAATAATTGGATTTTGTGTGCTAGGTATTCGATTGATGGCAAGTATATAGTGTCCAGTGCTGATGATAAGACAATAAAAGTGTGGGATCCAGCCACAAAAGAATGTGTATTGACAATTTCAAATGCAAAAAGTAAGATTGTTTAATAATATTATTTTTGTTGATGATAATAACGTTTATTTTAGGCAGTGCTCTTAAATTATCCATGCATCCTAATGGCACTTCAATAGCTGCTGCCATGGCTTCAGGATCTGTTAGGGTTTATGATATTAGGACAAAGAAATTACAGCAGCATTACATTCTGCACAACAAAGCTAATGATGTTTGCTGGCATCCAATGGGAAAACATATGTTGAGTTGTGGTGACGATGGTTCTATAAAAGTATTAGATGCGTTGGAGGGTAGGCCCATTTATACCTTGAATGGTATGTCAGAAGGGCCAATAACTTGTTTGACCTTTTCACCGGATGGGGAATATTTTGCTTGCGGCGGCGCTAATAAAAATATTATGGTAATATTGCTTATCTCTTCTTTTATAATTAACAATCAACTTCATAAAATTACATTTAAATATAATTGATGGAATTTGAGATTGAGCAAGAATGAAAAATAACTTTTCTATATCTGATTTATGTAGAATAAAATTACATGTGATGTATATAAATCTATTTCGTTCCATTTGTAGTGTTTACTATTTAAACAAAGCAAAAGGAACTTAACAAATAATATGTATACTATACATAATATTTATTTCCATAAAAATAGTAACTTGGATTTTTTTTTTCTTATAACAATTTACAAGTAAATTTACTTGTCTGATCGTTTATTCTTATTTACATTAGCTTAAAGTGAAAAGTTTTTAATGCATTATCTTTCAAGTGATCTAATTGTCTATCAAAGTATTGAAACGTTTAGTATTTGTATAAATAACAAATAACTCGGGTATTTATGTTTGATATTATTGTGTGCTTATATGTAAAATTTAGTATTATAGATTAATAATGAATGTAATTTATTTCAGATTTGGCAAACCAATTTCATTGACTCAGACGAAAACGCGTCGGAAATGCAAAGCTGCAGCAGCATCAATTAATCAACTTCCAAACATTACGTTAATATCATTGTATCATATATATTATTTTTTTAAATATATAAATTAATTAATTTGGGCCTTGTTCTGTATAATTTTCTGCATCATCTCCGACCAGTTAGCCACTTTAACATTGACCAGAGACTTCGGACATGTGACTACCAATTTGACGTTCTCCAATTTATCGCCCTTCGGTTTAATCGATATGAAACCCGTCTCCTCGTCCTCGTGATGTTCGATTCCTTCCTGCACTTCGCAACATCTGCTGCTGATCTCTATACATGTACTCTGCAGCAGTTCCTCGGATACGCACAGCGTCATAGTTCCTTCCTCGTGAATCACTATGCGCGAATTCTTATCCAACCGCGAAATGTGGATATTCGCGCTGCCTTTCTGCATCGCAACGTCCAGAACTCCATCAAATCCAACTGAAGACGAAGGTTATAGGAAAATTAAGATCGCAAATAAAGAGTAATTTACCCATATTCAGAATCCCGTTGTCGCCCATCAAGATTTTACTATTCTTATGGACATTCTGCAAATCCAGAGTGCCTGTTTTGGTGACAAAGTAGCTTTCGTCGCAGTACGAAGAACTGGTCACGATTTTACCGCTGTTACTCTCCAAGTGCAAACCCAAACACTTCAATTTATTTGTCACTATATCCTTGAATTAGAAACTTCAAATAATTAAAAATTAATAATCTTCATTGCTTTGTACCCCTTTAGTAGACTTCAGAACCACTTTAGCAGCTTGCACATCCCCATCAGTCACAATATTCCCATCATTCGTTTTAGCTGTTATATACTCATTTTTGCTCTTTCCTATGGTAACATGACCCTTGTCACTGAATAGCCTCATGGCATCTCCGCAGAAGTTACCCACTGTTAAATCTCCAACTGTTGTGATGTTTAAATCTGTAAATACTCAATTAAATAATCATATACCAATTGGATGTTGTCAATACTTGCTTGCTGTTATTGGGGCAATTATTTCACACAGTACATTGTTCTTGAATTCTGAGCTCTGGTTCTGGATGTTTATTGTTGTGTCTATTTGGTTGACAATGATGTCTTTGTGATCGGGACAGTTGATGATGACTTTATCATTGTTTGGATGATCGAGAGGATCCAATGGTTTCACCACTGTCTTGTACGGAAGGGTCACATTGAGGTGGCATGTAGGTGATACAGTGTACTTCAGTTGCGCCGGATTTTTGCAGTAAGTGCGCGTTGCTAAATAGACCAGGGGCCTCACAATTTTCAACATCTTGCGAAAAAAGAATTTTGTATAACGCGTACAAATATTTCGGCGACACTTTTAGGTTATATCTCAAACTTCAAAACAAATTTTCGTATCCAGCGCCCACTTATTTCGAGCGATTACATTTGGTTGTCTAAATTGCACCATGTGATTCAATTTACTAATTTAATATAATTTATTTAACCTTGACATTGCACGAATTATGTTTCAACAATGTAGACTTTCATTTGTCAAGAAGAAAGTAAACAATTGAAATAATTCTTTAAAAACAATCGAAAAACATTGACTAATAGAAATTTAAAATTTCGAACTTTTATACCAAGTTTAACACTACAAATCGAAAAGTATTTAACAGATAATTAAACAAACTTAACGATATTTAATTTCATCAACAAAAATGTCTTCAATATAGTCTAAGTTTGCTAAATAAGCTTCTTAAATATCTATTCTTGTTGAGATATTCTTTTCATCTAGGAAATCTCCTAAAAGTAACCATTGTAAATAATTTACATCAAATATTCAAAAAATAATTTCTCTGAAATTATAATAGATAGAATTGATCCAAAAGTTGGATATTTTAGAAATGCAACCTATATTCAGTTATTACTGTGGATTCATTAATTTGGCTGTAATTCACGTTGAAAAATGAAGTAATGAAAAATGAACGCTCGGAAAAGCATCTTCACATATTTTTTTTCCACATTCAAAAATGAAGTAATGAAAAATTGTCGCCCAAAAAATCAGGTTTATCAATTTTTTAATTTTTTTTCAGAAACTATTATAGATAGAATGAATCCAAAAGATGAATGTGATAGTAAATAATTGATGAATGTAATGTATATTCAGTTATTACTCTGGTTTCATTCATTTTAATGTCATTCACGTTCAAAAATGAAGTAATGAAAAATAAATTTTTGAAAATACAGTCTTCACATTTTTTAAATTTTCTCAGAAACTATTATAGATAGAATGTATTCAATTATTGCCATGATTTCATTCATAATTGGACAATTTGTATATATCATAGATTTTCTTTTGAAATAATTGTATTTTTTTATTAGGATAGTTGCCTTCTATAACATGTTAATTTTCCATCTGGAAATGAGTAGCACGTTTTTGGAATCATGGTGTTAAATATTATTACAATCTACAAAAAGATGGAAAATATCATAAAATTTCGAACGTAACTAGACTAAATATTTCAAAATGTTTATGTATCATTTATTAGTCATGTGACATCTAATTGTGATTATACATATTTTTTAGAGAAATATAAAAATCTCCATTATTGACAAATAATTCAATGCCAATCAATAATAATAAATAGGTCCAGACAGAACAGCAACACAAAACCTTCGGTATACAGACAGAATTTTGCAATATTGACTAATTTTTTCACAGCTGATATTTTCATCACTCGTTTAAAAGTCTACAATTGTATAATTTCATTCTTACAACTGTCGCAAAGATTGTTTTTAGAATTAATGTTCTGAATCTGTAGTTTATTTAACTGAAACTCAACACAACCCAATACAGAAAACTTGTCTGAGTCATTGAATTTAGTAGATGATGATCAGCCAATGAGCACTGCGGAGTACAAGTACCTGTGCACCTGTACAAATGGTGCTCGAATAATTTGATATTATTGCCGAAAAATAAAGATAACAGAAGTATTATCAATTTGAAAATAAATGTGGAAATATGCGAAGCCAAGTATAAGAAATTTGATAATGTTGAAAAATTGAATACCTGTAGTGTAGAGATTCATAGAATGTCCTCCAACGTACCTGCCTTAACTTTTTTGGCACTCGACATTTATAAATTCCATGGAATATGATGCTAAATATTTTAACAAGAAAATGGATGTGAATCCACACGTCCTGGAGAATTTGAAGAAAGAGATGGAAGTGAGAGAAAATAAAACGATGAAAATCCGAATTAATTGCTTGCTAAAGCTGTGTCAGATAATACTTTTTTTTTTTGGTAAAATTTTGTGATAGTATTCTGAAGAAAATCTTTTTATACTTAACAATTATGCAATGTACATGAAGGTTAGTTAAGTCGGCATCTAAGCAACTTAACAACAAAATATGTTTTATTGAATTCAAATTGCAAGCCAAGTGAAGTGTGGAGAGGAAGGAAGAAGAAGAAGAAGAATTCAAATTCCAGGACGCTGCTAAGTGCAGTGAGGCCCTTTCTGCAGAGAAGAAGTATTTTTTTTTATGTCGTATAATTTTATTCACAATCTGTTCATCAATTTGATTGAGTAAATTTAAATGGTAACTTTCCCGGTTGATAGTTATAATGGTAACTATCCATGAACTTCAGTAGTATATTGATGCTCTGCGATATCACTATTTCCTTTGACTGTGAATCTGCTGCTATCCTTAACACAGTCATTGTCCATCGACTTGGCTGAAGAAGGTCCATATGCTGAACCTAATTTATTTGACCTATTTATTTGATCTATTGCTGAAGCAACGAGAGGGCTCACAAGGCCCAGAATTCGAACAGGCGCCCTCGAAATCGTGGGTAGGGCGATTTAACTATTCCGCTATTAGTCGCCTAACTCTTACTTTATGAAGAAATTCAACAAAATGAGGAGCGAATATACATTACGCAAGGATAGAAAAGTGAATAAGGAAGATAACAAAGGGATGTTTATGCGCTCATATTCTATTGATGTTACAAAACTCCACATTTGATAAAGAACTTAATCTTTAAGGCGTATGATAAACATTTCATTAATTGTTATATGAGAGTATTTACTAAAAATACTACTTTAAATAAAAAAAAACAATTGAACATTATTTTAGTATAGTTTAAATATATTTAATATAAAAATACAATCATAGACTTTTACAAAATAAATTATTTATATACAATATATTACAAAAACTACAAAATCAAATAGAATATAATGCAATTTACAAAGTTATTTGCCA
>NW_017096801.1:0-6023 GCF_001412225.1 Nicrophorus vespilloides
CCAGAACAATATATGAATACTCGTTACATTCCTCAAACATTCAGCTTTCATATGCATCTTTTGGATCCATTCTATCTTTTATAGGTTTTGAGAAAATCAATAAAATGTGAAGACTCAATCTTATAATTTATATAATACAAAAAGCAAACAGAAAATACAATTTTCCTCTAGAAATTTACATCAGATACATTTTTTTTAATATAATTCTTTTTATATTGGAAAGAATAATACAAATATTAGGAATACATCGTTGACGAAGAGAAAAAAAAAGAAAGCATCCAATAAAATGCTCGTTTAATATTACATGTCTCCCCTCACTCACTATATACATACATTTTCTTCTTTACATCTACTCAACGTTTTACAAAAGATCTCAGACCTTATGGAAGTGAAAGCGAGCGCGTCTTTTTATCTTCGCATCCCTTTTATTAATAATATCCCCCAACGAACAGGATGAAGTGTACAACGCGCTTATTAAAACAGAAAAACTCAACATAAAAATCTTATTCAATAACAATACTTTTTAACTTTTAAAAGTGTACAAATTAAAGCTAAAACTATAAGGAATTAAATTAGTATTATTCTATTATAGATTGTGTTTTAGTTATCGAGTAGTTCTCTGTTAAATTTGATGTAATTTCATGAAAACTGAATTAAAAATATTTTAAAAATAATGTTTTTCTGAATGATTTCCGCAGCATTCTATTTTTTCAATACTTTACGAACTTTGCTTTGTAATAGATGCTTCAAAATTATCATTCCGTTATCCAAATATACAAAACGAACTGTTTTGCATCAGAATCGTTTAGTTTGCCGGTGTTTCGTTGCACCGTTTCGCTGAAGTGCACTCATTTCGCCCGGGAATTCTCGTGTTCTCGGAAATGCGAATGCGCGTAGATGATTCGGTTACATTAGGAGAAATTTGAATAGCCGTGAAATGGAATAAATCGAATCGCCGGAAAAGTGGAAACCGGATAGTAGAAAAATCAGAAGAAGAAAAAAATAAAAAATAAAAACTGAAACGGTTTGGAATTTCCATTCGGAGCGAAAACAATATGCGAAGTTCGCTGCGAACTCGTTTTAAACGAAAAAAAAACTTATTTGTTTCCATGCACTGGTAGTAAACTTTACTTATTACGTGACGTTTCCCTGTTCAATACGAAAATATTAAATATTTTAATTCAAGTGTTAGCAATTTGCGTAGTATCCTTGACAACTGGAGAAGCGTCCTTAGCAACTAGCATAGCGTCATTAGCAACTTGGGAAGCGTCCTTAGCAACCAGCATAGCGTCATTAGCAACTTGAGAAGCGTCCTTAGAAACTAGCATAGCTTCATTAGCAACTTGAGAAGCGTCCTTAGCAACTAGCATAGCTACATTAGCAACATGAGAAGCGTCCTTAGCAACTCGCATAGCGTCATTAGCAACTTGAGAAACGTCCTTAGCAACTAGTATAGCGTCATTAGCAACTTGAGAAGCGTCCTTAGCAACTAGCATAGCTTCATTAGCAACTTGAGAAGCGTCCTTAGCAACTAGCATAGCTTCATTAGCAACTTGAGAAGCGTCCTTAGCAACTAGCATAGCGTCATTAGCAACTTGAGAACGTCCTTAGCAACTAGCATAGCTCATTAGCAACTTGAGAAGCGTCCTTAGCAACTAGCATAGCTTCATTAGCAACTTGAGAAGCGTCCTTAGCAACTAGCATAGCTTCATTAGCAACTAGAGAAACGTCCATAGCAACTAGTATAGCGTCATTAACAACTTGAGAAGCGTCCTTAGCAACTAGCATAGCTTCATTAGCAACTTGACAAGCGTCCTTAGCAACTAGCATAGCTTCATTAGCAACTTGAGAAGCGTCCTTAGCAACTAGAGCAGCGTCTATACCAACCATAAGATCAACTTTGACAGTGAATTACTCGATAACCACGACAGGTACAATTACCTAATTACACTCGTTATATTCCACATGGATTCAACTTTAATCTACAAAAGCAATAAAAGCTATAAGTTCCTCAAATTCCTAGTATTTCAATAAAATGTAAATAGGCTTCATTTTCGATCGCCAAGAAAAAAAATGTGGTGATAATATATCTGCAAAATGATGGCGCGTCGAAGAGTTCTCTCCCTAAAGAAACTTTAATCGAAGCTGGATGATGGTATTTTCGTCTCCCTCGCATCCTCCGTGCGGATCGTAAGTGGATCGTAATTTGTCTTCCAACTATGCACACGTTGCCAGGGATCTCCGAATATCCCAGCACTCCAAAAACCCACCACCGACCCCAAAACCACCCACTTTTCCGCGCGAGAAGCCGGATAATTCCGGACGCTGGAATTTCGCCTCAGAAATTCCGAAAACCGCAAATGAAATTACCTAATGAATACCCAATCAATGCGGATTACGCAGCACCATTCCAATCGACCGAATTACAAGTTCTGTGTGTACTCAAATGTAAATTCTTCAATTTTTGTGTTTCTTTAATCCAGTATTTCTCGAATACTTTAAAACTTTAGAAAACATCTTTAAAATTGAAAATTAATATTGTTCAATTTACTTTAAGATCTTTTGTAAAAGAATGTCCTAACTTTTGAAAAGAAAGTTCAACAATGAAAAGGACTAAACTAAAAAAAAACTTAGTACTTTTCACACGACATAGAATGTCCAAGCTAATGCGACGTTTTTAAGGGCTTCAAGCTTATTCTTAACGATAAATAAATTGACGAAGTTTCTCTTTTCTTCCATTCGCACTTTGAGGTTGGAAAAGTCTGCGAAAGGCCGGAAAGTATTTAGCCCGCTAATTGAGTGTATATGCGAGATTCGCGGCAATGGAAAATCCGTAGAAAGAACTGCAATAAATAAAGCAATAAAAGTTTTGCGTAAGGAGAGAGAGAATTTTCGCTTTGAAGTCAAAGGAAAAACTTCTTCGCTCCGAAATAAATTGTTCACAAGCACGAAGAAGCTCTTCGCACCCTGAATACAAAAATATTTATTACCAATAATTGATGGACGAGCTGAATACAAGGTCGTCCTTTTCAATTCAAAACTTTTCTGGATCAAATTCTCTCCTTTTTTTTATACATTTATGTTAATTTTAAGTTGAATATTAATCGTGTTTCGAAAACTAAAGATTTAGTAATAAATATTTGTTAATTATTAGTTAGCAAATTGTATTTTTTTTTGTATAAAGATAAAAACAAGTTTCAGAGAGTTTCAAGTTGTACATTAAAGTGTAAGTGTACTGGTAATATAAATAAATTAAGTTGCTACGCTAGTTGCTAAGGATGTTTCTCTAGTTGCTAAGGACGTTATGTAATCAATTTTCCATAGCAGTTGTTATTAACTTGTTGATTTGTTACCATAACAACCAAATAAAGCAAAGAAGCTAATCATAATTTAAACACTCAAAAAAGCCAAAACATCAATGAAACTTTACATATCTTTGAAACAAAACATTGATGATAATATATATAGATCACTAATTGCGTAAGTGTACAGTGCGGTCGAGGTAATCGGATTATCTCGGTGGAATTTCCATCGTGCGATTAGGAATTTCTAATTTTACGAGAGCTGCTCGGATTACTGCCCCCTCGTCAATGTCGTGTCCCGAGGAAAATTATGTCAGGGCGTTCATCCATCAAAGAAAAGTCGTTGGATGGATGGACCGATGGACCGACCATCATAAATCAGCCTCCGGAGATAGATGATTTCGCGGGGAAATTAAATAGACTATGGCGAACCGTTTGAGTCTATTTTCTGATCTGTTGAAGAAGAAAAAAGCCGAACAAGACAAAACAAAAAAAAACAACAAAACCAGCAGAAAAAAGAAAACACAACCCGATTGAAACGAAACAAACGAAGGCTATTTTTTTTTCCTGAAATAACGCGGAGGCGGAGAGAGGTCTTTATTTCCGCCTTATTTCTATTGCTATTCTCGTCTTTCCATTCTCAATTCATTCTCAGTTTCTTCTCTTATTTTCAAGTAAAATCAAGTTTTTTCTCTTTAGGTTTAGCGAAAAATAAATCAATTATCTAAGAAAATAAGGCACGTCGACACTGAAAGCGATCAAAGTCGACTGTTGCAGGTTGTTCCCATCAACATTTCGCACTCGTCAAACAACCATTCAACTTCTACTATGAACGGAATTTCGCGTACTACACATTTCAACCACTCTATTTCTTTCAGTATACTAATTTTTTTTTGGCAAACCGATCGTCGTTTGTTTGTGTGTTAAGTCACGAAAATTTCGTTCGCCATTTCTCAAAATAGAATTTACAAATCATCAAATTTTTACATACAAATTCTAGTAAATTTATATATGATCTCTTAAAAATGCATAAATTTACAATTTCAATAGTTTGATTGATTAACAAATTATCTTGGGATGTCTAAAATTTTGTAGTTGTTTTTAGCGAAAAAAAAGCGTTGGATTACTTAATAATAATAATGTTTATATAAGTGTTAAACCTCTCTGAAGAGATACCATTTGTAATCCTTACTACTTCTTAAGTGTGTAAATGTTTTGATGAAGGTCGAATGTTTGCTGGAATGAATCAATAAGTCATTGTTAAACAAATCGTAAGAAGAAGAAGAAAAAACAAAACTTCTTCCCCAAACATCCTCGATTCGTGACGATTTATATTCTCCCCCACTACTAGAAAACATCCGGAAAGAAAGAAAGCCCTGTTGATGCATGCAATATTTATTGTGGGAAAATGACAACTGTCTACCAACGAAAAACACCCTTTTTCGCGAAAAACTGTTTGCACTGCAATTTTACGTGTTGTTTTTGCTCTTTCTCTAATATTTTTTGATGATTTTCGTGGAAAAAAAATCATAAAATAAGGGCGATTTTAATCGGAGCAAACGAAGCGCGCGAACGATTGCTTTAATGTTTCCACGAGACGGCTCATTAAAAGCAGTAAACCAAAATTTTAATTGGCTTTTTCGTTGCTTATCCGCACTCCGTAAATTACTGCTCCTTATTTATTTATTTAATTAGTCTTCGAGCGAGTTAATAAATTATTCTCGTAGAAATGATGGGATTCAGCCTTTTGTGAGCGCGAAGAAGAAAGAGCGTCGTCGTGTCGATGTTTTGTTCTGGGGGGATGATGGCCTAATGTGCCGGAGATTCCCCTAGGTTACGGAAACTTTGCCGCAGCTTTATACCTCACGTGCCATCAAACACTTAGCTTTCAACGGTTTTCATTAGCAGATATTACACTTCAAATGTACTTGTATTTCAGGTGTAGGTATTTCTAACATCTGCTTTTAAAAGTAACAATTTAGCAGATATTTAGTTGAAAATCTGTATCTTTTAATTAATCAGTATTAAAATTGTTTGAAATAACTTTAAAATTTGACGTTTCTGATGTCAAGTGTGATATAAGTATAACATTTATAATTATACACAATTTATTTTAAAAATGTCAAAATTTGACGTTTCTGCTGTCAAGTATAATAAGGTAGTAAAATTATAATTGTAGAGAATTGATTTAAAATAAACGTCAAAATTTGACATTTCTGCTGTCAATTATATAGTAGTAGTAAAATTATAATTGTAGACAATTGAATTAAAACAAACATCAAAATTGAACGTTTTTGCTGTCAAGTATAATATAGTTGTAAAATATATAATTATAGGCAATAAATTTAAGAAATTGTTAAAATTTGACGTTTAAGATGTCAAGTGTAATAAAGTAGTAAACTTGGAATTCATTTAAAACACATGTCAAAATTTGACGTTTATGCTGCAATTATAGACAATTAATTTGAAATAAACGTTAAAATTTTACATTTTTGCTGTCAATAATATAGTAATTACTTATAATTGCAGACAATTGAATTAAAACAAACATCAAAATTGGACGTTTTTGCTGTCAAGTATAATATAGTTGTAAAATATATAATTATAGGGAATAAATTAAAAAAAAACGTCAAAATTTGACGTTTAAGATGTCAAGTGTAATATGCAATTGATTTAAGACATATGTCAAAATTTGACGTTTATGCTGCAATTAATTTAAAA
>NW_017096802.1:0-10976 GCF_001412225.1 Nicrophorus vespilloides
CATATGTCAAAATTTGACGTTTATGCTGCAATTATAGACAATTAATTTAAAACAAACGTCAAAATTTGACATTTCTGCTGTCAATAATATAGTAGTAGTAAAATTGTAATTGTAGACAATTGAATTAAAACAAACATCAAAATTGAACGTTTTTGCTGTCAAGTATAATATAGTTGTAAAATATATAATTATAGGCAATAAATTTAAGAAAACGTTAAAATTTGACGTTTAAGATGTCAAGTGTAATAAAGTAGTAAACTTGCAATTGATTTAAAACATATGTCACATATTTTGACGTTTTTGCTACAATTATAGACATTGAATTTAAAATAAACGTCAAAATTTGACATTCCTTTGACAGCAGGATATAAACCTCCGCCAGGATACAAAATTGCAATAAGAGCACGATGAGAAATTAACAAATTCCAATTAAAATATTGTCAAAATGTGAATGTTCTATAAGTGAAAAAATTATATAATAATATAAATTTTACCTAAGAAAGTATACAAAGAAGTTTAACATTTCTTAATATCAAATTTACTTAAAATTCTTATTAAATTTAACAAACAAACAAAAAATATTCAATTATTTATTTATAGAATTTATAGGTCATTTCATAATTAATTAATTAAACATTTCTTTTTATCGACAATTTTTCTAATTAAAAAATCATTAATTAAAATTGAGATCGTCGTAATTTTGCAACAACAAAAAAAAATCGCGATCTCAAAGATAAGCACATATTTATATTTGTTTTTATTGATGTTAATAGGTTAAATAAGCAAACAATATATTCTTAAAGAAACGTTAGTCATTAATTGAATGGCATTAATTAACAGGACTTAATTACACTTAATTATATGTTAATTTTTGGTCACATAAATTAATAACAACAACAAAAAAACACATTGAAATTGTTATAAATTTTTCGCGTCTCAATCGAAGGTTAAATAAATTTGTCTCTTAATCCAAAATTTATTTAAAATGATGTAAAAACCAATATTTATTATCATAAACTCAATTACTATTAAAAATTTGAGGTTAAAAAAAGATTGATCATCGCCATTTGTTTTCTGTCAGAGTTCCATTGTTATTTAACTTAATCTAGGAGCCATTGAATTTTCCCCCGAAAACTAAAAAAAAAACAATTAATTTGTTTGTTTTCCGTTGGATTTTCCATTAGCTCTTTCAGTTTTCCGAGCATCGGAAATAGTTTATGAACTTATTTATTTTATGTTTTTATGATCCCGCTCTGCGCACTACCCACCCACTACTTTATGGGTATTTTCGGGAGCTTCGGAATTAGATTAAATGGCGTGTGGTATTCTCTTGTTCCGTGCACAGAGCCAACTCGATTTATGCGAATAAATATGCGATTTTTCCAGGCAAGTCCGGAACACATTAAAACAAAACAAAAGAGAAATCAGAGAGTTTCTGGAAGCGTGCAAACGAAAATCTTCACTCGGAAATGTAAAATTGGCAACGAAAAACAAGCGTGATGCATTGTTTAAATTTAAACATTTGCTGCGTTACCATGACGATGACAGCCTTCCAAGATTAATGGAGGCAATCGGTTCGTGGTTTCAATAAAAAAGCGTATGCAATAAAGCTCCGCCATTAATCATATTTGGGAATGCGCGAAATATTGGATCGTTTGATTAGCATACGTTATTTAACAAAGAAAAACGCTTGCTTTTAAGGGCGTAATAATACTACTAATGTTTGTTTTAGATATCTTGAAGATCCATTACGATAAATCTTTCTAAGGGAGGAAACAATGAAGAGGAAAGTAAACAAGGAAATACTTTACTTTAGAATCCGCCCTAAGTACTGTGCACTTTACCACTAGACAAATGAAATATGTATTTTTTTGTTGAGTTTTTACTTAATCCGACCACGATTTTCGTTGCGTAACGGCTTTTGTCGTTATGGAAGACTTTTATTGTTATTTTATTCGAATGCGAACGCGCATTTATTGAGCAACGTATTTTTTTTTACAAGATTTTGGTGAAATTATTCGAAATTCAACTCATATTTCGCTCCAAATGTTACAAAATATTCAACAAGTCTACAAGAAATTAATCGTGTACTGTAAACATTTAGTCTTGACGAAATTCACTGTCTTAATTTACTATTTTGGGTACTTGTCAAATATTCGTAGACGATACTTGACAAGTTTTGTGCAGTCACGATTGAAACGTCAGTTGTCAGATGACATAATATTATCACAATTTAAAAAAAATAAGTATATTATCAATAATTTCTACTAAATGTGTAAAAATTTTAAATATATGACTTTGAAAATTTCAATTCTTGGACAAAGATTCACTAATTAATAACCAAGTTTTGTCAAAAAAGACATATTTTTGTTGTAATGTCATAATTTGACAAGTTTTGTGTCAATTCAATTCACGAATGAAACGTCAATTGTGTGTCATAATTTGACATAACAATACTACTTTCTAAAATTTAAGAAAAAAATACACTATATTATCAATAACTTCTTCCAACTATGTATATAATTTAAATTTTAAATATATGAATTTGAAAATTTCAATACTTGGACAAAATTTCGCTAATTAATAACCTAGTTTTGTCAAAAAAGACTTATTTTTATTGTAATGTCATAATTTGACATAACAATACTACAATATAAAATTTAAGAAAAAAAAAACACTATATTACCAATAATTTCTACCAACTGTGTAAAAATTTTAAATATATGAATTTGAAAATTACAGTATTTGGACAAACTTTCGCTAATTAATAATAACTTTTGTCAAAAAAGACATATTTTAATTGTAATGTCTTAATTTGACAAGTTTTGTGTAGTCACGAATGAAACGTCAATTGCATATCATAATTTGACATACTAATACTATTAAAGTTTAATCACAAGTTTTATCACTTGCCAAATACTTGTACAAAATACTTGGCAAAGTTTCGTGCAGAAAGACACAAGTTTTACGAAAATGATGTATGCTATAAAAACGTAATGTCATAATTTTGTCATATTAATTCCACAACATAAATTTAAAGAAAAGAAAAAACATTAATTACCAACTTTTAAAAAATTAAAATATTTGAATATAATAAATTTAATAAAAATCCGCTGAAATACTGGCTACGTCTGTCTGAAAGTTTTTTCTTTATTTCGAAGTTAAATGAGGTGCGAATACCTCTGGTAGACCTCGCAGAAGAAGAGAAAGAAGGAAAAAAAAACTGTACGATTAAATCCCTTTCGTCCAGGGATGCGAAATAGGAAACTTTCTAATTGGCGAAGTGGCAAAGCTCGAGATAAGGGGGCAATTTTTCGCAGCCTCCTCAGGATCAAAATTCAAATCTATAAATAAACGTCCCTCTTCCGGTCGAACGCCCACACCACTCTACCACGTGAAATATGCACGGAACATTGATCGATGTGAAGACATCAAGAGCGTGCAGATAATTCAGATAGTAGACAGCTTCTTTATGGAATTTTAAAAACTAGAGCTAAAAACAGTTGAAGACTTAGTATATAGGCTAATCCTGGCAGAAAGGATTCATCCATCTATATTCATGGTACGATGCAAGAGTTTTATTAACAACTTTTATAAAAGTCAATGAAAAAACATTTTTTTATCAATTCAAAATTATCAAAAAAAAACATACAAATAGACTTAGAAAACTGGACTACATAGTCAAACATATTCTTAAGAGAATCTTACAAAATTTAGATTTTCACCTTAAGAGTAATAATAATTAGTGTAGCAACAAAATTATTGATTATTAAAGACAATGAATTCATTCTACTAATTATTATTAGAAAATTGCGAAACTGTAATTATTTAATTGAATTGAATTATACAATTCATTCGGATTTCGTAATTGGATAATATGAAACAATGTCAATGAAAATGTATTAAGTTAATGATTCAATTAAATCATCGCTAATTACAATTTATCAGTTTTCCAAAATCAACGAGAATAAAAAAAAACAGGTTTAATTTGAATTGAATTTCGAGCTGATAATTAAACGAATATAGAAGAAAAGAGACGAATTTCGTAATTAAAACATCCGTAATTGCAATTACGAATTATTTTGTAAAATTAATGAAAAAAAAAATGTAAATTTTGAGGAGAAATAAGGAAAAATTGGGATGAGAAAATGATGAAAATAAATAAAATTCGTTACAGAAAGAAGAGGATTTCGGCGTTTGACGTTCGTGACGGTTTTATAGTCGGACGGGATTATTCAAATTTATTCAAAAATAAACTTTTGGAAAAGACAAGGAACACGCAGTGTGTAGTGTACAAGAAGGAAGTGAAAAAAGAGGAAAGAATCTATTTAAAGAGAAGCTTTGCGGGACAAAATTTATCGGGTGCTAATGGATTCTGCTCGCATCATTATTATTATTATTTCTATTCGTCGGTTAAATGGTGATTTTCTAATAGTTACGTAATGTAAATTTTTTAAATTGAAATTTTTTTGTATGCTGTGTAGTTGAGATTTTTATGGATTTTTATGCACTTATTGTTGGCGTAAGTTTTATGTTAAAACGTAATGAAAAGTTTATGGTAATTTTAATGTTATGAGAGAATTTCTTCCGAAAATGTTTCAATATTTCATTTCGTTTGAATTTAGTAATTAACAAACATTTTCTATTAGAAAATTTTGTCAATTTTCATTAAAAATATAATTATCTCTTATTTATTCCATTGGTAAATAGAAAATTGAAGAAATTATGAAAATAAGAGAAGATTTTAGGGTTTTAACTGATTATAATCAAGTTTTATTCAATTTTGTCAAGTTTCTAAAAAAAAAAAACGTGAAAATTTAAATAGAAAATTAACATTTTTTTAATTGATTTTCATTTATTAATAATAAATTTGTAAAAAATTTAGTCAAGTTTCTTTGAAAATTTAATTAATAAACTTTTTCAATTAGAAAATTGAAGAAATTATGAAAATAATAGAAAAATTATGTCTGGTTCAACTGTAAAAATCAGTTGAAAATAAATTATGTTTAAACAATTTTAACAAGTTTCCATGAAATTACAATTAAAAACAAGCGAAAATGAGCATTATACATGGATAGAGTTTCCATACTATTAATCAATTAGTTTGTCGAAAATTTTAACAAAGTTTCTCTGAAATTATAATTAACAAACATTTCCAATAACAAAACTAAAGTTTTAATAGAAAATGAAGCAAATTTAAACGTTTTATATTGCCAAATAACAGTACAATTTTAATAATAACAAATTTTTAGAACATTTTATTTAAACTTGAAACGAAAGTTTGCTATAATTTATAGCTTGTAATTATTGAGCCTACTTGTTAATTATGAAAATGATTAGTTAAATTCTGCATATTTTGAAGAAAAGAAGAATTTGTATACAATTTGATCATGTTTGTACAATTTTCGCCCCAAATTTGTTATGAAAACAATTAACAATTCGTTAACATTATCGCTTCGAACGGAGCTAAAATTACGTAAATCCGTGCAGTTGGAAAGTTGAAACCGAAAGGGAAGGAAATTAATAACACACACACAGAGGGAGAGAAAGAGAGTTCTCATTAAGACGGAGTGAATTTTAAGAGTACTTAAACGCACGTAAACGAAACAGCGAGATTTAGATCGAGATTTAGATTAGGAAGTCGTATTTTTCGGCTTAACGCCCCCGTCTTTTAATTAGTCTAATTATTGCTTGATATACCACCGAATCTTTGTGCAAGAAACAACAAAAACTAAACGAAACAAAACTCAAGGCGAAAACGAATAGATTAGAGTAAATAATTAAATTAAGTAAACTTTTGCAATTTCGAAGACTTAGGCTTAGTTTGAAAGGATCAATGAAGATTTAGAAATTAAAGTTGCGTTTCAGTCGGGAAAACTCACTTCGTAGAAATAAAAGGAATCCAGAGCGTTGTCGCTGTCACTCGAATTGCGACCGTCGTCTGTCCCATTCGCTCCGGTTATTACGTCCACCGAGTCCAGATCCATCTGCTTCGAATTAACCATAGAAACTTCACCAGAAACACTCGTCTATTGCAAAACGCACGGATCGAAAATAAACCGCGAATAATTAACGAAACGAACACTAACGAATGTTTGTTTGAAATATTTGTTAAAAAATTATAAGTTTTTGTTATAATTAACGTGCAGATTTTGATGTAAGTTTAAAGTGTTTGTTAGTTTGTTAAATGTAACAGTGTTAATGTAACCATGGAAACAACGAATTGTTATTTTTGTTTTGTTTGTGATCGTGTTATGTTCGGGGCTGCGGACGCGAAACTCTTGTACAAAATACTGTTGCGAAATCGGAAGAATTTTTTAATATATATAAAAAGGGGGAACGCACATGTTCAGTAGACCGGGCGTCGCAAACTCCATGCGCCGAAAATTTTCACCGTTGGGGAAACCAGGAATCCCCCCCTCGCTCGCGTTCGGCGAAGAGAGGAGAAGAGGAAGAAGGATTTCTCCATTCATACGCGCTCATTCCTCATACTTTATTTTTTTATCATTCTTTTCATTCATGCAGAGAATCGACGCAAAAAGAAGGAATAGAATGAAAGAAGCAGACGTGTGTTTTCTTTTCTCCCCTTTTGAGAGCGAACTATGTTTGCTAGAAATATTCATGCAACAACCCCTTTGTGAACGTTGCATTTCGAAGCAAATAGTTTTCTTTGCTATATCTCTCTATACCTTACTTTGAGATCGAAATTTTTCGGAGAAATAACGTTTCTGTTTGCGTATCTTTCGTTTTACGAAATGCCGTAAAACTTGTTATCAACGTGATATGATTAATTAATCAGCGCGAAAAAGGGTTACATATTAATATTTATGGAGGCGCCTGATAACCCCGCTTTATTCAAATTAAGTTTAAACAACGCCGCTCAGTTTATGACAACGGACTTTGCAAGAATTAGTAAACAAGGAAGTTTTTAGTAAATATTAGTGAAAATGGTAGATATACATAAATTGTATTATTTCAGTCTTAAGTGCAATAAACAGTTGGTACACCTGATATATTTACATCTTATATAATACTATTAACATTATGGCTATGGTCGCTTTTATTACAAAAAAATTAAAAAAAAAGTGTTTAACACCTGCGAATATTCGGCGGATATATCCGCCCCATCCTTTATATAAGTTTAAAGTGTTTGTTAGTTTATTGTAATAATTAGGATGTGGTTTGTTAAATGTAATAGTGTTAATGTAACCATGAAAACAACGAATTGTTATTTTTGCTTTGTTTCTGATCGTGTTATGTTCGCGAAGCTCTTGTTCAAAGTGCAATAAACAGTTGGTACACCTGATATATTTACATCTTATATCATACTATTACCATTATGGCTATGGTCGCTTTTATTACAAAAAAATTGATACGAAAAAGTAAAAAAAAAAATGGTGGTTAACCCCTATGCGGCGGATATATCCGCCCTATCCTTTAAACAGCTGTCTTCTCTTATGAAAAATTGAAATTTGTAGAAAACTGTTTCACTATCATCAACACAAATTGCTTAACTTTTTATAAAATATCAAAAGTGTACTTAAATAGTAATCATTACTTAAATTAACATTACTTAAAGCATTGATTAAAAAATCATTATTTGTATAAAAATTCAATTAGATAACTTTCTTTGTACAATATAATGTAGTCATTATATAGAAAAGTAATGGAATAAATTTCGATTTTTACATTCTTATAAGACTCCCATATAAAACATAATTATAGAGTAATGAAGTTGTAATAACAGTAATAAAATAAAACCTTACACAATGATCATTTCTCAAGTAGTAATTATGTTTGAAATTAGTTAACAATAAAAAAATGAAATTATTAACACAGCATATTTGAATCATAAAATTTTAATGAACAAAATTTCTTTTCATAACTAAATATTATTAGTCTCTAAAATGGAATTCTAATAACGGTAATAAAAAAAAACGCTTATGTAATAATCAGTTCTTCAGTAATAATTAGATTAGAAAATGAAATTACACGGCACACTTCTAACATATTTCAATATATTTTTTTGGTCTTGAAATCTGACCGAAGTACGGTTCTTCGGTCAGATTTCGCCCGAAGAAATTGCAATCATTTACACGGAATTATCTTTAATAGCCCACCAGTGTCTTTATTGCGTAAACGAAGTGTAACGACCTTCCTTCCTTTATTGACCGAATTTTGTCTTCGGGCCATTAGCGTTTGTTTTTTTTTTCCTTTCTCATTTATTTCTTTACTTCTTTCTCACATAAGCCCATTACTTATTTGTAATTATCTATTTAAGAAACAACAAAAAAAATATCGGAAATTATTAAGATTAAAGTGTTCAAATTACGAAGAAATTTAATCAAAAAAAAAATACAAATAATCAGTTGTGGTCAAAAAATTTAGTTAATAACGTAACCTAACTTTATCTAAGTCACTTATATATAACTTTTTTTCTTCTTTGGAAACACCAAATGACTGCTTTTTGTATCTATTTGTGATGATAAAATTTTAGAAAATTTAATTGTTTTAATTGCTATTAATACACTAATTTTTGTCAGCTTATAACAGAAGAACGGTAACTATCATAAAAATGACAGTAGGTTGTTTAAACAAGGTATGGTTTTAGCTTTCATTTGTATGTTGAATCATCTAATTCGCATTATTGGTTGTCACATAATTAAATGAAAAGTTAGGACACTTTTCGAAGTCGATCATAAACAAAATTACAGCTGGTTTGTCGGAAACAGCATAGTTTTATCATTAATTTGACTGTAAACTATTAATGTTGATAGCACTGGTGTAGAAATAATGATAGGTAAAAGTACAGTTCCTTGAGGTACTCCATTGAAACTTGTAAATTGGTACATAAATAGACAAATAAAAATCACGAAACAAACAAAAATTATATTAAGGGTGGATTTCTATAGATTTTACGTCCTCTCATTTCGCCTGATTCCTATTCCTGTTTCTTGTTTTTTTTTATATTACTTCATCGTAAGTCTTTTGTCATTTACATACATATGTATAAATAGATCGTAAAAATTATTGCGAGTCGTAAACAAAAAAATGAAGGAGAATGAAGAAAGAAAGAAAAGAAAACAAGAAAGTCCTCATTGTGAGTGGAGGGTGAAACAAAAGGGATACATTGGAAGCAAAAGAACGACGAAGCTCGCGAAATGTGTTTATGTTTGCAATTCTCGGTATCCATTTAATGTTACTATATTTTTTTTTTCCAACCCGAAGGACTGTTTTATTTTGTTATATATATTTTTTTTGCACTCTTGAGCAAAGGAAACCCCGAGAAAAGAAGGAAAATCGTAAATAACGATAATCTATTTCGAGACGCAATTGAAAATCGAGACAAAAGATAAATAAGTCTTTTTTTATTTCCATGGTAATGCTTTCATAACAACCAATAATATTAATAATAATAATACATCCTTAGTTGGAAGATTAATGTTACCATGACGATAATACTTATTAATCGCAATTTTTGTTTTAAACATTTTTTTTCAAGGAATTTACAGAAAATAAATAATAAATTAGCAGAAATCGAAATTGATTATAGTAATTGGGTCAAAACCGTGCACGTAATGATGGTTTCCCCTTGACTGCGTCAATTATCGAATGGAAAAACGAGGATTCGATAATGGTTTCAATTGTGTCACATTATCGCCAAGTTTCTTACAACGAAAACGAAAATGTGTACGTTCCACTTGGGATTTTCTCTTGGAAATGTGTCTCGCATTCAGTGCGGATCCTCCTCCTCGACTAATTAAAACGAATGGAGCAAACTAATCCGTGAATCTTAGAATCTGTGAGCGTCTTCTTTTCGGGATTTTCTTGGAAATGCATTCCTCGAGCGTCCCGACAATCTTAAACGTATTAAAAATAGCGTACTTCAGAGGAGAGGAGATGCGGACTAAGTACCTGCAATGTTTTCACAGAGATGAACATCTGTCGATAATTCTTGACCTAAAAAAATTTCGACGACGAAAACAACTAAGATTTTGATCGTTATAAATGAGTAACATTTATATTAACTTTATAAAAGTTAGATAAAATTTTTAGAAAAATTACCGGAAATTTTACTAGACAATGTTAAAAATATATAAAGACGATAAAACATCTCAACTATACACGAATTTTCATCAATTTGCATAGTTTCAGTATTATTTTTTATATTTATTTTAATGTTTGAGAAATACTAATTAAATTTTTAATTCTAACACAAAAATTGAATTCCAATTTGAATTTTCAATATTTATTATAACGTTTGAGAAATACACTCATATATTTGCTTGTAGTCGATTGATATTTATGAAAATTACGTAAATTTACAAACGACTCGGATATCTATAAAAATGTATCAAGAATCTATGCATTCCTTCACAGAATCGTTATTTATATCCATAAATTAGTATGCATACACGTTTCGAATTAATTAGGAAGTAATAATTAATCGCCGAGTAAATAACTTCATTAGTCAAGTTTATACACGTAGATTAGACGATAAAAAAACGTAGGAGCTCATAAAAAAACAAGAGATAAAAACATAAAACAAGCTAATTAAGTACGAAAAATGTATCAATTAATTCAGAAAACCTGTCCGTTTCTTTTCCTCCCCAATTATTTTTAAGACGCTTTTGTTATGTATAATCTTAAGGTCGAAAAAAAGGATATTTAGAGTGAAGTAGAGATGTGTATGCCAGTGGTTTCCAAACTTGAAGATACTACGCCTCCCTCAAAAGTATGTAATCATTTGGCGCCTCCCCTTTCATAAAAGGAACGCGCATTACAGCAATATGGATAAGAGCACAGGAATGTATCTATACTTGCTGGATTCCCCAAACATTCAGCTTTCATATGCATCTTTTGAATACAATTAATCAATGTATCTATACTTGCTGGATTTCCCAAACATTCAGCTTTAATATGCATTCATATGGATATGGATTCATTCTATCTATTATAGTTTTCGAGTAAATGAA
>NW_017096803.1:0-21507 GCF_001412225.1 Nicrophorus vespilloides
CATAGAATTTTCGTTATAAGCAGCATAAAATGAAAATCTAGAAACATAGATGATTTTTTTTTTGGTAATAATTTCGTCCTAAAACATAAGAGTCCATAAGCAATAGTGAAATTGAAAAAGTTTAACATAACTAAAAAAAACTGAAATATTATTACGACTATAATTGAATGGCTTTACAAATTTACTTCAGTATACATAGAATTTTCGTTATAAGCAGCATAAAATGAAAATCTAGAAACATAGATGATTTTTTTTTTGGTTCGAGTTAATATCAAATATGTTAAATGGGAATGAGAATTTATTTGGTTCAATTAATATTATATGTTAAGAAAATGCATTCATATTCCATATGCACAATTAATTAATAAAAAGCGCGTGGTTTTTCTTTATTTAAATTTTAAACCATTATAAAATAATACACAATTATATTTGTTACAAATCTATTACGATTTTTTTTTTACAGATTTTAATAAACTTTTCCTAAATAAACACATTAATATTGCTATACAACTTAACATCAATAATTTAACATTTGTATTTTTGTGTATATATTATTTCTAATTGTTACATACCACAGTTTTTCCAACATAAGGATGCGCTGCAAAGGCCAAATTGACCAAAGCTATAGTTGATATGATTTGAGCGATGGCCATAGCAATAATGATTTATTAAGCTGCGATAATCGTTTTCTCCTTAAGTGATGCTATCATTATCTCAATTATTCGCTATTATCAATTTCGTGATTACTTTCAGAGAATAAAAAAATATATATATATTTATAAAGCAGCGTGCGAAAACTGTATGATTACAATGGCGTATGTGGCTATCAAATTCAAGAATGTAAACAAAATTGAATAATCGACTTTAAAGAATCCCGCTGCTGTGAATATGGGGTAGCGAGCATTCGTCTGTTGCGCCAAAATGAATAGTTTCTCTTTGATCGATTGATGATACGAGAAACGGTTCAAAGCACCGTAACTATTCTTAATGAGTTGTCTTCCTTCTTCGGTGACTGATTCGCACATGACTGCAATTAGTACTCCTTGGCCCTTAAATTAAAGAATTATTAGATTATTTAATTTGAGATTGTTTACTCACCACTAAATAAATTATCCAAATGATCATCAGAATTGTTTCCACAGTATACACCTCTATCTTCATTGTTGATATGAAGTCAATAACAGATGATACATTGATGATAATGTAAAGCATTGTGAAGAATATCGGCCATCCGAAGATCTGGTTGAAGCAATCTATCATATCGCATATGATGTTATGCAATTTCGTTACGTTATCTATTTTATACAGCCACCGTCTGGTTTCGCCTTTGTTGAGAACCAATTTCATCCTAGCTACATCCAAATGCTCAATGATCGAATTGATTATTCGAAATCTGCATTTTATCAACGACAATATATAATATTGCAATATAGTTAACAGGAACATGTAATATGCTTGAATAGCTTCATGGATCATGTATTTCAATTGCTCCTTGTTCTCTTTCAAATCCCAAAAGATAAAATCGAATACATTCATCATTATAACACACAAGTTCAGTAAGCTGAAATACAGTTTCACCTTCTTGTATGTTGGAACTTTACAATTATGTACTGTGAACAAATGTTCATCAATTAAATCGAAATTGTCGAATAAACATTGGTAATGCTTCAAATTCCAAGAAGTCGAAGAAATCATTGTTTGGATGTTGGAGAACGTCACAACCAGCAAAGATAAATTTGTAAATACACGTTTTATCACCGTGCCAGCGAATATCTCCATTTTTCTTTTACCAGCTCTCGAGTAAGTGTAAGTGATCAAGAAAGTTATAATTAAAATATACGTATGGATCCGACCCACCTTGAATGCCTTTATTTTATAGTTATAGTTCGGTATAAGACCTAAAATGTAGCACAATTTTAGGACAACCCCAATATTAGCAGCCACTTGCGTCGACATCGCAAAGCCTACTAATTAAGAGCGCATTAGACTGATTAATGAGAACCGGACACTTTTTATCGTTCAAATATTTAGATCACACCTTGTTTACTATGTAAGTGAATCGTTTTAATTTTTCCATCTTTCGTAAATTACAATGTCTTTGATGTGACTTTTTAAGTATCGCTATTAACATTTAAATGAAAAAACATAAAAGATATATTTATTTAATATTTTTTCATTATTGCAAGTAAATCTGAATATACCAACTCAACGATGTCGATGGACCAAATGAAATCAATGTGGTTAAATTTTTGAAAGTTTATCTTATTTTTTAATGCCATGTTCGGTAGAATCCTAATTAATCTGTCAACATCCTAGAAAATTCAATTTTAATAAGGTAAGTAAATAAATAATAATTTCATTTACGTTTGTAGAACTCAACCAATCGTTTTGTGCATAATGTAGAGCAATAGGTACATTAATCTTTGATAGATTGTAATCCGGAGGAGAAGGTTGTCCATAATATCTTATATTCTCTTCTTTTGAATGATAGTCGTACTGCCTGAAATGTCCTGAGAGTATACACCTTGTTTAATGATTATTACTTAATTAATTGGTACTAACCAAATCTTATAGACTGCAAAAAATGCAGAACTTGCTTTGATGAAGCGCCGGCAGGGGCATTGGACAAAAATACTGGTAATAAGGTCTAAAAAAAAATTAATAAATGAATATGAAATTGATATAAAGTTGTTCATTGAAAGACTTACGGAATTTAGTTGGTCGGGATCGAATCCGAAAATCAAGAAAATAGCTGTTGAACACAGTTCTTGGAAATTCGAACCATCGTGACAAATTTCACGGGCCAAGATTTCGAGCAATTCCGATTTTCGAAGTAACTCAAAAACTTCTTGATCTTTCGCTATCAACTACAATGTTATAACAGTAATCAATGGTATTAAACAATCAAAACTATTTACTGATAAAGTATACTCGAATTGTGCAAGGAATTTGATGAACGGATTTGCAATTTGTTTCATGAATGCGACTGGTGCTAAAGCATTCATCAGCTTCACTTTATTGTTGTATTCCGGTTTCGTGGATGCCATCACCCAAAAAGCTACTGTCCCTTGAGAATATCCAATATATTGCAATTTATCCTTTCCTGTTACCTCTAAAATATAGTCGATCATTGCGGGTAAATCATAAATCCCAATCTCGTGCCAACTGAAAGCACAACTATAAATGATTGTTATTGTAATTAATTAATAAATTTCACCTGAAATTCCAATATTCTGATTTATTTACATCTGGATTCAAAGTACGATGTTTTCTGCTCCATGTGTTTCCTCTGGAGTTGCCCATCCAAACGTCGTAGCCAGCATCAGCCAAAAGAAATGCGAGACTTTTATTTGCACCACCGTTGCACCAATCTGCTGAACTGCTGAACACGCCGTGCATTAATAACACTGGGCCCAAATTAATCTTTCTCTGAGGAATTCTATGCAATTCCAACAAATATCCATCTTTCGTTGTTACGTTAACGTGTCGCTCCAAAGGATATCCATATTTTTTAATCAACTCAAACTACGATACTAATTATTACATATTTATAATAATTTCTTTTAGTATCACTTACAACATTAAGACCAGTATCTGAAGGTATTTTTGTTCTTGTATAACGTTTAGAAAGAGCAGTTATTAAAATACATGAAAACAGAATATATCTCGTGCTAGACATAATGAAACTTTGAATAGTTTTAACTGTTTAATATACGTATATATATACACACAAAATTTCGATCTTCTCCTACTATGTAAGACATTATTTTAATAATGTTATGTGCATGGAATACTTTGAGAATTACAATTTTGTTGTTGTGCATTAAATGGATCATAAAAATGACTCAAATGCAGTTAAAATTTAAAATTCTAAGTAAACAAGTTTATAATAAATTAAAGATGTAAACAGTTGTAAAAAAATAAATGTTTCGTTAATATTTTTGCATCAGTTCAATTAAATCTTTATATAACAACTCAACAACGTCAATGGACCACATAAAATCTATGTGATTAAATTTTTTAAACTCTATCAGATGTTTTAATACAATGTTCGGTAGAAATCCAGTTAATTTGTCAACATCCTATAAAAATGAATATGTTAGTAGGCTATATAAATAATAAAACTTTACTATATTTACTTCCATAGAACTCAACCAATCATTTTGTGCGTAATATATAGCGACTGGAGCAGTGATCTTTGTAAGATCGTAATCTGGAGGAGTGAGTTGTCCATAATGTTTTAGATTATTTTCTTCCGAATGATAATCGTATTGTCTGAAATAATCTGAAAGTATATAATCTACCAGTAAATCATAATAGGTTAATTTATACTGACCAAACTGTATTGATTGAAAGAAATGTAGAAATTGCTTGATCGAAGCTCCTGCAGGAGTGTTTGTTGTAACCACTGGAATTAAACTCTAGAAATAATATTCAATGAATAAATAACAATAATGCTTTATTAGATATTGAAGTAATCATGTTTATAAAAGATAGTTGTAACACTTACGATATTCATTTGGTCAGGATCGAATCCGCAAATCAAGAAAATAAATATAGAGCATATATATTGTAGATTTGAACCGTCGCGACATACTTCACGCCCTAAGATTCTGAACAGTTCCGGTCTTTGAAATACCTCGAAATAATTTTCAGTTACGAATTCCGGTTCGTACGGTGCAAAGAATGTCGCGAATGGGGTTTTCACATGTTTCATAAAAGCTATTGGAGCTAAAGCGGACATCAGCTTAATTTTCTTGTTGTATTCCGGCTTCATCGATGCCATCACCCAAAACGCGCACGTCCCTTGAGAATGCCCAACATATTGTAACTTTTCCTCTCCGGTCACTTTTAAAATATAGTCGATCTTTGCTGGCAAATCGTAAAATCCCATCTCGTGCCAACTAAAATTGAAACAATATTAGGATAACTTCGAAATCTTTTATCGTTTTGCACCTGAAATTCCAAAATGCAGATTCATCAATGTCTGGATCTAAAGTTCGATGTTTTCTGCTCCATGTGTTTCCTCTGAAATTTCCCATCCAAACATCGTATCCAGCATCAGCCAAAAAAAATGCTAAACTGTTTTTTGCACCTCCGTTGCACCAATCTGCAGAACTGGTTAACAATCCGTGCATTAAGAGCACTGGACCTAATCTGGTTTGATTGGTCTTTCCGTAAGGTATCCTGTGTAATTCTAATAGATACCCATCCTCAGTTGTTATATTGATATGTCGCTCTAATGGATATCCGTATTTTATAATTAACTCGAACTAAGACACTAATTATTACAAATCTAAGAAATTATTAACAATACTTACGACATTTAGACCAGTATCAAGTGGTAAATTTGGCATAGAAATGGCAGTCGATGAAAAACATGTAAATATAATACATTTGATTATCGACATTTTAATTTAATTTAATGTTTTGTAAAAATGAGTAAACTAATGATTATAGCGTACCACAGATACCTGAGCATCGAATAAAGTCTATTGATAATTTTTTTTTATTATATAACAAACTGGATTTTCTAATTTTGCAATTCAGTTTATTTATTTAATTGAAAAGTATACTGCGAAGGTGACGTAATGTAATTTAATGAGTTTAATAAATCACAACATGTTTTTCTTTATTATTCAAAATAAATTCATTTATCTTTCGGTGAACGCACATAATTTGTAATCAATTTTTTTTTTCTTAGAAAATGATGTTAAATTAAAAATAATTACAGTAAATTATATGTGTTGCTATTAAACTATATATTTCTGTTAAATAATGTTCATTAATATTTTAACATGTCTGCAAGTAGATCGTTGTAAAGTAATTCGTTGACATCGTTGGCCCATAAGAAATCTAAATGGTTGAATTTTTCGTAAGCAATCTTGTTCACGGTTACGACATTTGGGAGTTCATCCTTTAAACGTTCCACGTCCTGCAAACATAAACGTGTAAATCAAAGATGATCAAAAACAACAATAAGAACGTTGAATGCATTACAATAACTGAAGCCATCCAATCGTTCTGTCCGTAATGTAGGGCTACAGGTGCTCTAATGTTACTGATTACGTAATCTGGCGGAATTGGTTGACCGTATATCTTCATATTGATCTCTTCTTTATGATAGTTGTACTGACGGAAAGTTCCTTAAATGAAGTCATTCATAAAATATCATTATCAACGCGTTTAATCCAGTTACCATATTTAATTCCTTGTGCATAATGTAAATATTGTTTTGTCGCACTACCAGATGGTATGTTACTCAAGATTACCGGGATGAAGGTCTACAAACAACATGAAAATTTGTAGTAAAATTTCGTAATTCTAATGCTAACATACCGCATTTAATTGCTCGGAATCAAATCCGCATATTAGAAACACCACGTTGGTGCAAACTTCCTGCAGTGGAGCTTCATCGTCGCAAGCTTCTTTCCCGAATATCGTATAGAATTCACTATCCGGCAGAAATTCGTACATTCCCAGATATTTGGAAATCCACTGAAATTTATAAATGTTTATGTGAAAAACTAAATAATTTATGTATAATTACCTCCAGCGATTCTTCGAATTGCGATAAGATACTGTTAATGGGATTATCCGCGTGGTCCATGTAGGCAACGGGTGCTAAAGCTGACATCAATCTAATTTTGTCGTTGTACTCTGGTCGTTCTGAAGCCATCACGAAAAATGCAGTTGTGCCTTGCGAATGACCGATGTAAAATAATTTATCTTCTTGTGTCAACTCCAAAATATGATCGATCAGAGCTGGCAGATCGAACTTTCCAATCTCATGCCAACTAAAATATTAACAACATTGTATCGTTTTAGGCAAATTTTATTTTATACCTAAAGTTCCAAAAGGTTGCTTTATCATGATCTGGATTCAGAGTGGTGTGGTTCCTACCCCATTTGTTCCCTCTCGAATTTCCAAGCCAAACATCATAACCGATGTCGGCCAATATGAAACCAAGAGCACGTTCGGGTCCAGTGTTAACCCAATCAGCGGAACTACTACTTAAGCCGTGCATTAGTAGAACTGGAGGTCTGTCAGTTCGTATTGTGCTATTCCTTCCATGTGGAATTCTATGCATTTCGAGGATATATCCATCTTCAGTTTGTATAGTGTGACGCTCCAATGGATAGCCGTATTTCTCGATCAACTCTAACTGTTTTAAACTTAAGTATTTTCATCCTATTGTAAGAGTTATTTCATGTACTTACCACATTTAATCCGTGATCTGGATGAGTCTTGAGAATGGGGACAGCAAGACCTGTCGTTGCCAATATGGCAAATATTATGGCTTTGCTAAAATGCTTCATATTGCAATAAAATTATTTTCATCCACTGCTTGCCTTTATAAACATATAATATCTATATAGAGAAAATCGATTAAGATTATCTACTGAGATAACGAATTCTTTTTAAGAAAAATCACATCATTTTCTCAGATAAAATTAAGCTGGTTAAAAATAATACATTCAAGTGGTTTCAAAACATTCTAAACAAGATAAATATGTAAAGGTTTTGATCGTTTGAAAAGAAACAATATACATATCAAAATAAAACGTATAGGTCACATATTTTTGAAGATAAAAAAAAATAGATGAAACAGATATTAATATGGGAATATAATAGGATTAAATACCTTATCTTTTATTTAGTATAAATAAGCAATTAAAGGTACATTTGTTCTAAATATGAAGTTAAATTTGATTATCTAATATTTCTTCATTAGGTCAAGCAGTTGTTCATAAACCATATCGTAAACGTCTCTTCCCCAAAGGAAATCTAAATGGTTGAAGTGTTCGTACTCAATTAAATGATCGACAACGACGTTTCCTAACTCCTCACTTAATTGTTCAACATCCTATAAAAAAAATTGTACATTATTAATGAAACATTATAAAAAATGTTTTTTTTTTACCTTAACTGCAGCGAGCCAATCATTTTTACCATAATACAACGCAACAGGGGCTTTAACTTTGCTCAAATCGTAGTTTGGTGGTGTCGGTTGTCCGTACATTGCGTTATTTTTCTCATCGGAATAATAATCGAATTGTCGGAAAATGCCTAAAAAAATTACTATAATTTTATATAATTATTAATAAATTGTAATATTACCTGATTTGATTCCTTGCGCGTAATGCAAGAATTGTTTGCTTGATGTTCCGGCTGGAATATTTGTCCAAATAACAGGCAACAAAGACTGAAAAGCAAATTGTTAACTTTGTTTTTGCGAATTCTTAAGCAATTACTAACCGGATCCAATTGATCTGGATCTGGACCGCAGATCATGAAGATGGCATCAAGGCATGCTTCTTGAAGTTCAGAACCGTCGTCGCATAACTCGATACCCAAGCTTGTCGTGTTTTCAGAATACGGTAGGAATTCGTGCAATCCGAAAGCCTCAATTAAACTCTAAAAAGATGTTTGGTTTAATTCAATTTAAAATTAATGTATGTATTTACTTGAATGGTTTCTATGTTTTCGGAGGCTTCTTGCGCGGTTGGGTTATGAAGATTTTGCATGTAAGCAACTGGACCTAAAGCTGCCATCAATCTAATTTTGTCATTATATTCTGGACGTTCGGAACCCATGACCCAGAATGATGTAGTTCCTTGCGAGTGTCCAATGTAGAATATTTTCTTGTGACCGGTATTGTTAATGATGTAATCTATCTTTGCCGGCAAATCGTATTTTCCAATTTCGTTCCAACTGCAATAATAAAATTTATTTTTTATTGAATTCATGTTAGGAATTTTACCTGAAGCTCCAGTATTCACTTTGGTTGTAGTCTGGACTTAATCTGACGTGCTTCCTGCTCCATCTCGAACCTCTGGCATTACCAAGCCAAACGTCGTATCCTAAATCAGCAAGAATGAATCCAAGTGATTTCTCACCGAAATTTACCCAATCTGCTGAACTGCTGAGCAAACCGTGCATAACCAATACTGGCTCTTTGTTTTGCATGCCTGCATTGGTTCTACCATGAGGGATTCGGTGCATCTCCAGAATGTAACCATCGTCAGTTACAACGTTATGGCGTTCAATTGGATATTCATATTTTTCAATCAATTCCAACTAAAAAAAAATTATTGTAAAATATTAATAAATTATAAATGTTAATAAGTTAACAATTTAAAAACTTACTGCATTCAATCCTGCGTCAGAATGTAGTTTCGGCTGTGGATAAGCAGTGGCAATCACCACGATGCCAAAGAATATGCTCGCCTTCAAAACCAACATTTCGTTACTATTGAATGAAAAAACGAAATGTTTCTGCTATTTATTGCAAAGATAAACATTTATTAATTGATATAGACAATTATCGCTGGTAATCGTGCACATTGTTTCGTGATTTTTTTTTTATTGATTTCCTTAATTAGACAATATATTTTTAATCTATTTATTGCCGGTTTTAATTCCGGATTCACACTGATCTCTATGTGCATTACAAAGTTCAATAAATACATTTTATTGAACCCCTGATTAAATGTTTAATTGTTTCTTTATTGTTTCAATTTAATTTAAGTCACATAAAACAGTTTACGTTCATTGTTGATAATTTTGACCTTGAATGGTGGCATTATGTCCGTTGCACATTAAAACGTAATACAATTGTGAATTTATTGAGTTTTTGTACCAAAAAAAGGTAAATGAAACCTGTAAAAAGATTTTAATTATTTCAAGTAAGTTTAACAAACACATTATTTAAAAGTTCAAAAAGTTTATTATTTCAATTAGATGTAGAAATTTAATTGCAATTAATAATCCAAATTAATATGAACAAAAAAACAAACAATTCATAATTATTTTTATGCAAGATTAGTTCAAATTGATTTATTACTAAGCACACAAGGTAGAGTTTTTGTTTACATTAACTAACTAATAATTGTATGAATGCACTTACTTTATTCAACACAAATTCGATTATACCAGTTATACATTTGGAATAAGTCGTGGAAATGGTTGTTTCGTGTCAAATTCAATCATGTCCGTATTTTTTATGCCCTTGGCAGTTTAAGGTTACTCTATTTTAACAATAGCAGTAATAATAATATTTAGTGGATACAATTTTTTTTTATATAAACCTCATTTTGATGTATTTACAAAAAATAACATGCACAATCGACTGTAACTACTTTTCACTATTATATTACATGTTTATAAATACAACAATGACTCGCATAGTGCGGCTTTGATCAGTTCGGTTTGATAATTTCAATATACACTAAATTGTAATTAAGCAATTAGTTATAAATTCTAACTGGATTTGGATGGTCATAATTAGTTTATATAATTTTATATATGACAAAAAATGTATTTTTCGGTTGAATCAAGTCTAGTGTTAAATTTAATTGTATAATGTTAATTCCTATCAAGGAGATTAGTTTGAATTAAATACGTAGTAAAAATAGTATATATAAGTTTTTACGCTTAATAAACACGCATATCATTCCTGATAATCGTTTGTACGCTGAATGTTGAACTTCATTGATGCGTATATTTTATATCATTGTTTCTGGATAATTAATGTATTTTATCCGATTGCAGTACTGCCTAATGCGAGTGTTTGAGACATACATGAAATAATTGTATAATACGAGGACATCTTTAGACTTTAATGCTGTACAAATGTGCAAGTTATAAATAAATAAAGTTGTCAGCTTAATAATGCAAGTGTTTTGAAACGGTTTGATCAATCTTAATTAATTTGTTTATATCTATTATTTGTATTCAATCAAATATATTTATTATAATTAATTTAATTGACTATTTATTTGAGTAAAGTTAGGAAAGGTTTGAACAGAATGGAGAGGTTAACGAAAAAAAACGTCTAGCGGGTTGGGCTTGTGTCAACATCATCCTAAGCCGATTGGCAGAGAAGTAAACATGCGTGTCGATGTTTCCAACGAAGCGCTGCAATAAGATTGCTCGATCTACATTCGTGTTGACGATGTGATTGTGCAATCCCAATGGCTTGTTGATTCTGCAGTGGGTGAAGAGTTTCAGCAGCTTGTTCGTTTTTCAGTGGTTTGATTCAGACATTCAGGATTTGCTTTGTGATTCTCCTTCAATTATCATACATTTAATTTATGTAAATTAATATATAGATTAATAATTAGCTAAGTTTACGACCTACAATGCACATGAATAAACATATTTGTGAAAGACAAAGGAGTAAAAAATATTAATTATTAATGAAGTTTGTATATATATTTCATGTTTTAGATTGTATTTGGAATAATAAATTTACATATTTATTATTTAAATAACAATTGTATTATTTCTTTTTACTTATATTGTTGCATCAGATTTACAAGTTTGTCATATAAAATATCCACGGCATGTAAACTAACTAAGAAGTCGAAGTGAGCAAAATTCTCATCGGCAACTTTATGAACCATAACCACATTTGGAAGACTTCTGATCAGTTTTTGTACATCCTAATAAACAGATTATTTCAGATTAATTTCAAAAACGTACAACTTTAGATTAATTACCTTTTCGGGAGTCAACCAATCGTTGTTGCCGTAAAATATTCCTACTGGAGCAGCAACTTTACTTAAGTCGTAGAGCGGAGGAATCTTGTTGCCATAAACTAATAAATTCTTGGCTTCGCCGTAATCGAATTTCCTAAAATCTACATAAAAAAAAAGTTAATTAATTTGAACTATATGTAATGGTTACCATTAAAGATATTTCTCGTGTAATGCATATATTGCTTTGTGGCCGATCCTGCTGGTATATGGGAGAAAACGACTGGCCATAAAGTCTAGAAAATATTGCATTAAATTAACAGGTAAAATTTCAATAATCGTATATTACCGAATTGAATTTGTCGCCATTGAAACCTCCATTGATATTCAATAAAGTGGAGCAAAGTTTTTGGAGACGAGATTCATCGTTGCACAATTTATTTGCGATTTGCGTTATGATTTCAGACTTTGGTAACAATTCGTACAGTCCGAAATATTCTACTATCCACTAAAAAAGTATTTAATTAACTGAATGATATAATTGCTTAATTCACACCTCAAACGCGTTTTGGAATAAAGCCGGTATATAAAACGTTGGGGATTTGACGTGATCGACAAATACCACCGGCGCCAACGCAAGCATCGCTTTTATTTTCTTATTGTATTCGGGTCGTTCGGACATCATCACCATGAATGATACGGATCCTTGGCTGTGACCTGCGTAAAATATTTTCGATTTTCCTGTCTTTTTAATTACATAGTCGATTGTTGCGGGATGGTCGTATACTCCAATTTCGTGCCAACTGTAATCGAAGAATTCCTTCTTATCGACATCGGGATTCAGTTTTATGTGTTTCCTTGAATACGCATTGCCACGGCAATTGCTCAACCAAACGTCGTACCCTTGCTCGGCCAAGTAATAGGGCAAAGCTTTATCTACTCCAGCCGATAACCAGGCCATTGAACTTTCCAGGATACCGTGAACGATTAAAATTGGTGGCCTGTTTGTCAAATTTTTCTTGTTAAGACCATGGCGAATTCTATGCAATTCAAGGATGTATCCATCTTCCGTCGTGACATGATGTTTTTCAAAAGGATACCCATTTCTCTTCACCAAAGTTTCCTGTAAAATAAATAAAAATGTTAAAAACATATCACAACAAAAAACACACAAATATAATTACACACAACAATAGGCATAAATTATTAAGAAAAGCGATAATATTAAGCGACTCAAAGAGTTTTGTTGTGTCTTGTATATATTAAAAAAACAAGACAAGACGCTTTAATTATCGTCACGCGAGACATTCAAGCATATAACAAGAATCCGGTATTATAGGAAATGCAAATTATATACATTACATACACATTACGCAATGCATTTTAACGACTACAAATGCTTAACTACTTGTATCTAAAGATTTTTATCGTCGTCCAATATTTACTTATACAGATATACGTTTTATAGAACAGCTTCGATCAGTGCGGATTCACTATTGTCCGGTTTAAATTTACAAAACCAACTAAATTTTATTTGAAAAAATTCAAAATATTTAAAAAAAAACTTGTCCACATAAGTTTTGGCGGAATCAATTACCAGCACTAGTAGCTGCTTTGATTTACACATTATAAGTATCTTGATGATAATTAAACCAATTTTTAAATCTTGGATAACTTGTCAATATATTTGTATATGTATCAATTTTAATTTAATTATGAGAATATTTTCAAAGATATCAACTGATGACCTGGTGAACGCAGCCTTCCTGTCCAATGTAAATATATTTACATTCAATAGCTGCATTTCTCTTATGACAATATCGACAAAATACATTAAAACCAATATTCAATTTTAATCGAAAATAAAAATTATTAGGGCAGAAAGACGGACAAAATTATTGTTTATTTTACAAATATTAACCAATCCCATCCGATGTTTGAGTTTGAATATTAAAAGCAAACCGAGTGAGCGTTTAAAAGCGAATTTTAATATATGCTAAACGTTAAAGTCCCTGTCCTAGTTTATTATTGATAATCTACGAAAAAACTCATGTTGAAATTACTATATTTATTTATTATTAAAAGAATTATGTTTTTGATAACATGATACAAAAATATTAGCATGTGTATGGAAGATTGCGAATATGAATTCATATTAAAATACTGCAACTTTACGTACACTAACAATTAGCACATAAAAACGTAACATATATGATTTTATTTACTTACTATGTCTAAGCCTATGTCGGGATGAACGAATTGACCAACGGCAACTGGATGATGAATAGCATCGTAAACAACAATCCCAATGTGAATGAAGAACGTGGATAATACAGTGATAAAAATATACTTGAAATATTCAAACATATTCGCAAAATACGTGCCGCTTATTTAAAGTAATTAATTTATACTCGTCAATTGTTTAAATATCAACTCCCGCGCATTAACTGTTCATGTAGGCTTAGTTTAACCTTTGCTTTCTACTACCGCAGTCTTATCACGTTTATAATATCACATAATAAAATTGCTTGCAGCACGTGCGAAAAAGAAAACGGCGTTATTGTAGTTATTTTATTTGCTATTGAATTCGATTGATTTTTATGAATTTATCGAATCATTTCGGTGACGTTGCTTCTGAGCGTATGCACCTGGGAGCAGGTAAAAGACGACTAAATAACGAGTTTCTTTACACTCGTCTTTTGAAAGTTTTATATTATAAATCACTTTCATTATATTTTCAAGCCAAATACATTATTGAAGCTGTAATAATATAAACATATTAAAAATTCGATTGTTTTCATTGATAATTCATTATTTGTCAGAAAATAAATTGAGAAATACAATTTTAATTTTCACTGTCCTAAATCCAATTCTCGTTTTATGCTATATACGCTTAGAGAGTTCACGATTTCAAGGATTTCACTGTTCATTTCATTGGCTCCGGTTAAATTCGAAGCGGCAACTTTAGACGGATTTTTTTAACATCTATAAGACATATACCACCAGCAATACACCAAAGTAGAAAATCATATTCATGATTTATGTAAGATCAGCTCAGATTCATTATAATCCGGTTTGATAATTTCAAAATAAACTAAATATCAATTGAGATTTTTTTTTTAAATATTTGTGTTATTTCTACATTAATACACTTTTGTGTGTGATTTTTTTAAGTCGACCATTACATAGCTGTATTTTATATCAAAATGTAATTAACTACTAGCATTTAATTGCTTGTTTTTGTTTAACATATAAAATCAATTTGCAGGCAACACGAATACTTAAAATTATCTAAGCGATAAAATACACGCTATTTAATTCTAATGTTAATGGTAAGTTAATTATATGATGGTTCACAGTACATTAGATGAAATAGCTTACTTTTAGAATAACATACAATTTTTATTATTTTTACTTTATACATTTCTCCAGTTGGTTAATTGTAATATGCAGAAGATTATTAACTTAATTTCCATATCTAATAAAATGTAAAAATCAAAATAGAGCAACTCGAGAGGGCACGTGTCTGATTAAAAAACGCAGACCTCTCAGGAATGACGTGATAAAAGATGGTGATGTGCATTCTAATTTGCAGAATTGCAATTTCGTTAAATATAAAAGCAGATTTCGAGTAAGTAATCTTCAGTTATTTCATTAACTCTCAAAATGAAGTTCTTCCTTGCTTTGTTCGCTCTTGTAGCTGTTGCCCATTGCGGCACTATTCGACCATCCAGGCATCATCATCTTTCGCAAAATGTGGTAAGTATTATTAATTTTATCTTTAATCACATTTATTGATTTGTTCTTTACTTTTAGACTGACATGATTTGCGGATTCGGATACCCAGTCCAGAATATGACCGTCCAAACCAAGGACGGATACATTTTGGACTTGATCCGTATTCCAGGTGATGTCAACTACAGGCAAGAATTCGAGCAAAAGCAACGTCAAGAACGCGAAGTAGTTACTGGCAAGCCCGCTGTTGTCCTTATGCACGGTCTTCTCTCCTCTTGCGAAGACTTTGTCATTGGTGGCCCATCCGAAGGTCTTGCCTTCGTCCTTGCCAATCGTGGATTCGATGTTTTCCTCGCCAACTCCAGAGGTAGCATGTATGCTCGCAAACATACCACTCTTAACCCAGAGAAGGACGCCGCTTTCTGGAGATTCAGGTACTGAAAACGTAATTCAGTTCAGTGTAATGTGAACATAATTAATTTGTGTTAAAGCTTCGAAGAGATTGGCACGAAAGATCTCCCAGTCATCATTGACGAAATCCTGAAGGTTACTCAACAAAACCAGGTTCAATATATTGGACACATGCAAGGATCTACTTCTTTCTATGTTTTGGCTAGCGAGAAACCAGAATACAACCAGAAGATCGAAAAGATGGTTTCGCTTGGACCAGTTGCTTTCATGAAGTACTCCACCAACGAAATGCTCAATCTTATCGCCGAGAAGCAACAATCCAAATCCGTACGTAAAAATAATATATTTTCCTTCTTCGAGATTTTTATGTGGGTCAATAATGTCAATAGATTAGTTAGTAAATTTTACGTTTGGGTAAACTTTTCCTAAATACCATCTACGTTTCAGTGGCAAATGAAGAACTTGGGTGTTAACGAATTCCATCCATCCACCGACTTCGTTGCTTCTGCAGGACAACAGGATTGCATGTCCCGTGAAATCAACGAAAGGGTTTGCCAAAATCCCTACTTCCTCATCAATGGTTTCGAATCTGCTTATCTGAACATGGTAATATCAAATTGTAATTTAAGAAAATTCATTCTAATGTTATTTTCATCTTTAGACCACCATCCAGAGATACGTCCCACGTCTTCCAGCTGGATCTTCCACCAAGGAGGTCTTGCACTTCACTCAACTTATTAAGACCGGTAATATACATATAATTATTCGAAAATCACGATAAATTCAATGGTTCTTCTTAATTTAGGTCGCTTTGAAAAGTACTCCAACGGTGGCCAAGCTTCCGTTGAAGAATACGACTTGACCAAAGTCACTGTTCCAGTTTCCATCGTCTACACTCCAAACGACAAGATTTCTGCTGAACAGGACGTCAAGCAATTGATCAGCAAACTTCCAAACGTTGTTGACCACATCAAAATCGACCAACTGACCAACAACCTTGATCTTCTTTTCTCCGAGAACGTTCAATCTGTTGTTTACAGCAATGTCTTGAACGTCTTGAAAGGTTTCTAATAAGATTAGCGGATTCAAATAAAAGAAACATTGCAATTTATTTCCTTACTTTTATTCTATTCGTAGTCGTTCATGAAATTTAAAATTTTACTATATACCCAATCGATGGCGTTCACACCGTACAAAAAATCCAAATGAGTCCATTGTTCGTCTTCTATCGTTATTATCTCTTTGGTGTTGCTTCGTATCTCATTAAACAACCTATCCACGTCAACCTTATCAGAAATCCAATCATTTTTGCCAATGAAAAAGAAAGCATCGCTAATTGAATTGCTTAGATTATATTTCGGTGGAACTTCCTTCCCATATCTTATCAAATTTTCTTTCTCACCGTAATCGTATTGGCAAAAATATCCTTTAAAAAAATAAACAGTAATATTATAAAAACGTGTCAAATCTTTGTAATACCTGATTTTATCTCTTGCAAATAATGTATGAATTGTTTCGTCGAGGAACCGGCCGGAGTATACGAAAAAATCTTCGGCAATAGAGTTTTGTTTAATTGTCCAGGATTATTTCCATTAATAAGTAAAATAAAATTTTTGCAAAATATTTTTCCATATGTACAAGTGCCTTTCAAAAAGCCATGTATAAATCCGTGATAAGGGCTAATTTCGTATTTGCCCAACTTTGTAAAAATTGTCTAAAATTTAAATATTAAATTAACAGAAATTAATTATTAATCGATAACATTTACAGATATTTTGTATTCAGCAATCGTTCTTAAAAAAGGATTATATATGTGATTCATGTACGCAACTGGCGATAAGATGAAGTGAGCGTTTATATATTGGTTAATATCTGGATGCTCGGAACACATAACATAAAATGCCGTGCTTCCTTGCGAATGTCCTATGTAAAATAGATCATTCTGATCGGTAAGTTTTAGCACATAACGGATCATTGTCGGCAGATCGATTTCGCCAATCTCGTGAAACGAAAAATCCCAAAATTGTGCAGCATCCTTTTTAGGGTCTAAAGTTGTGTGGTTTTTCGATAATCTGTTACCTCTTGCATTACCTAGCCAAACGTCATATCCATTGTCGGCTAGGTAATAAGCTGAAGAAAAGAAATTGTAGATATTGTTTGTATTTTGAAAAAAAAATTATATTACCCAGAGATTTATTGGGTCCAGTAATAAACCAATCAACGGAGGAACCCAATATACCATGTTGAAGAAACACAACAGATTTGAGTTTATTTCCTTTGAATGGAATCCTATGAACATTCAGAATGAAACCATCTTGTGTTTCTACATAATGATTCTCTAAAGTATAGCCGTCGTTTTCTACTAAATCTTCCTAATTAAAAATGTTCAATAAGCTATTATCTCTTAATAAAAGATTAAATTTACCAGAATTTCGATATCAAAAAACTTCTTTCTTACATAAGACACAACACGATCTTTTAAGTAGAATGGATTTAAATATTTGAAAACATTTGGTTTTGGGCATCCCGATTTCAACTCTTTTGAATCACTCCCATTCGAACATGATAAAAACAGTGATAATAATAGGAAACAATATAAGAACTTCATTTTAGGCGACGTTCTGGGTCGTATTGAAAGGAAAGCTACAATAATATTTATTGCAATTCTTCAACAAAATTTCTATTTATGCATGACATTGAAAAACAAACAAAAAATACTGTTTTAAATACAATGCATCATATTAATGAAAAGTCGACATGACTCATCATTAATGTGATGATTTTGTTGTAAACAAGTGGAACGGCTTCAATACCCCACATATAATCCAAATGGTTCCACATTGGATCTTGAATCAGTATTTTTGCAGCTGGATTACCAATTTCTTTGTATAACTTTAATACGTCTGTTTCCGAAGATAACCAATCGTTTCTGCTGTACAGAAAGTAACCGGGCGATGATACTTTTGCTAAATTGTATTTTGGCGGAAATGCACTATTGTAATTAATCCAATTTCCAAAATAGCCGAAATCAAATTGACGAAACATTCCTAAAAAAATGAAAAAATTGTATTTTCAACTCATAAACTGTGTAATTGTTATCACCTGAATTTATTTCCTGCGTGTAATGCATAAATTGCTTGGTTGCAGCACCAGCTGGCGTATGTCCCATAATTGTTGGTAACAAAGTCATGTTGAACTGTTTCGGGTTGTATCCACACATCATAAACAATGAATTGGCACACATAGTTTTCCACGGTTCCAATTGGCAATAGAGCTTAGTCATATTGTGCATAAAACTGTCAGTTGGTACAAATTCGTGTTTTCCAAATAAACTATAAAAGAACTGAAATCAATGTTAGTAAGCGCAATTTGCAAGTAAACCTACTTCCAACTGGTATTGGAATAAAGCCATATACTTCAACATGGGACTAGCTAAATGATTAACATAAGCTATTGGAGCCATGCTGAAGTGTGCTGTAACTTTGCTATTATATTCAGGTAATTGAGAAGCCATCACATAGAAGACGGTGGTTCCTTGAGAATGACCGATGTAGAATAAACGTTTTTGTTTACCAATATCTAAGGCATAATCGATCGCAGCTGGAAGATCGTATATGCCCATTTCGTGCCAAGAAAAGTTCCAAAACTCGCTGGCATCGCGATCTGGATCTAGTGATGTATGATTACGAGAATACCTATTGCCTCTTGAATTTCCAAGCCAGACATCGTATCCAGCATCAGCCATGACAAAAGCTGCACCAATTCAATAATTATTCAGTGATGCATTTTTCTTGTAAATAAAATTACCTAATCCCTTTTCAGGTCCAGCTATGATCCAATCTGCAGATGAACTAAGCACACCATGTTGTATATACACAATTGGTCTTGCACCAAATGCTTGATCCTTGCCGTAAGGTATTCTATGTAAATTTAATATGTATCCATCTTTCGTCGTTACGTAATGATTTTCCACCGGGTATCCATATTTGGATATAATTTCAGGCTAAAATATATTTAAATTATTTACTATAACAGAATAGAAAACTTTTACTTACAACTTTTAAATCTGTTTCTTTATTTATAAACAAAGATAAATTGGCCCCCTGTGCAGAATTGCTTAAAAATAAAGCGATAAATACAGATAACATTTGAAGGATCATCATCGATAATGCTACTTAATGTGTATTAAATCCACTTATATATATATGATTTTGTTATCAATTAGAATGATTTTTATTGAGCGTACATAAATAAAATTATCTCAAGTACAATATAAACACTTAATATGTAATTTATTTATTTTTTTCATCATAATATTTCAGTTATTCGAAAATGCGTATTTAGTGTGAATTACAGGTCAGACATTAAACTGATGACTTTATTGTAAAGAAGTTCTGGAGCTTGGATGCCCCAAATAAAATCCAAATGGTTCCATTTTGGATCCGTAACCAAAAACTTTCCTTGGACATTTGGTAACTCATTGTACAAACGGTTTACATCGACTTCGGCAGACATCCAATCGTTTTTGCTGTTGAACATGTAAATTGGTGCATCAATGTTGGCAAGTTTATAGTTTGGTGGACTGAATTTGTTATAGATTTTGATGTTTTTAATTAAACCATAGTCGTACTGTCGGAAGAAACCTGAATAGAAATGGATTAGATTTTATTATTTTTTTTTACAATTAGGTATAGATAAACTTGCCTGATTTAATTTCTTGGATGTAATGTATTACTTGTTTGGATGCAGCACCAGCTGGAGTGTGTTTCAGAATGACGGGCAAAAGAGTCGTATTCATTTGTGCTTTATTGAAACCGCAAAGCACGAATATCGCGTTGGTGCATACAGATTGTAAAATGGACTTGTCGCACCATGCTTCTGAAACATTACTTAAAAGTCCATCGTTTGGCAAAAACTCGTTCATGCCGATAACTTTTAACGCAGCTTCGAGACCGCCAGGGAAAATAGATACAATTTGTAATAAAGGACTGGTCATGTGTTTCATGAAAGCAATTGGAGCCAAACTGAAGTGAGCAATGATTTTGTCATTGTATTCCGGTCTCTCTGAACACATAACGTAAAACGTTGTTGTTCCTTGCGAATGACCAATATGGAATAATTTACTTTGGCCGGTATGTTCTAAAGCGAAATCAATCATTGCTGGAACATCGACAGTGCCAATTTCATGCCAAGAGAAGTCCCAGAATTTTTTCGCATCACTATCAGGATCCAAAGTCACATGTCTTCTAGAATAGACGTTACCTCTTGCATTGCCCAACCACACATCATATCCAGCATCAGCCAATAAATAAGCTTAAACGAAAAAAATTAGAAAATATTTACTTTTTTTTAAGCATACATCACCAACCAAGTCCTTTTCCTGGTCCAGCGATGACCCAATCAGCTGACGAACACAACAATCCGTGTTGTAAATAAGCGACTTGTCGTTTAATAGTCGAATTTTGATTTTTGCCATAAGGTATCCTATGCAGCTCCAATATATATCCGTCACTGTTTATCACATGGTGCGTTTCCACTGGATATCCATATTTTTCTATCAATTCAGGCTGAAAGAAAATTGAATAATAATAAGGATTTTCGTAATAATTAAACTTACTTACCACAGTTAGATCTCCATCATTAAATTCACTAAATTCCACAACTGAATTTGGATACTCTTTTAGTATATCATCTATATCACTTGTTGGATTAGCCCGAGAGCCACCCAACAATGCTAATATTAAAACAAAGCGGAACATTTTGATAGAATCTGCTTTTTCTACGTTACTTTTATAGTACACTTCATTTTTTTTTTTAGTTTAATCTCGTTGCTGTATTCAATTTGATAGTATTGTATGTTATCTCGTTAAAATCTTAAAA